>NC_056732.1:88044264-88091764 GCF_019279795.1 Protopterus annectens | reverse complement strand
TTTAGATTCAAGTCCAAAAGAAAAATAGTAACAGTCATAAGGAATATTATATTCATAAAATAACAAACAATATTCTGAGAACCAAGCCAGCATGGGAGTAGAGAAAGAAGATTTACTACTAGGGTGTATGCAAACAGGGGTATAGAAAGTAGGTAAGAAGAGGGCTGAATTTATGAGAGGAAATTAGCAAAGCAACCAAAGTACTGTATCTAGTATATGTAACATCAACTTGCTGAATTTATTGGCATCAAAGGACTTATTTTTGACCCTTCATGAGTTTGCCTCTGTGGGGATTGTCCTCCTTCCATTTTCTCTTGCAAAGCACATTCTGCACTATATATGATTGCTTGTAATGTAGCTTAAGTTCCTGTCCTTAACACCTGTTTGGGGCATTGTTGACCTAAATCATTCCAATAGCTGCCTGGTCCCCTACTTTTACATTTGATGGTGTTTTGTTTTAAAGAAAGGTGTTATTTGTTATATTTTTTATCTATACGAGTACACTTTTATATGGTCGTATTTACCCCGATATGCCCAGAACTATTTAGCCTACAGAAGCTCAACCTAGATCTGGACCCCATGTTTCTGACAGTGACTGACATTAATGCCCAAACTAACATACCCTCCTGCCACATAACCCCTAGAAACTTCCTAACATATTCCCGCCTAATAAACACCCATGGTACATAGGGACAAAGTTGGCTTGGAGTGCACAGCTAGGCTATTAAAGACCCTGGTGGTCTTTGGAATGTTGTATATAACTATGAACAATGAACGATTAGACAGTTGCTGTACATATTGTTTTTCCCATATGCTCACTGTCTGGCGAGTTGTAAGCTATTGAGGTCTTAATCACTTTGTAAATGTACTTTATGCTATATTTTTGTTGTTATCTTACCTTTTTGGCATATTTAGATAACCAGTGAGCTGCCCAGATCTAGGTAGTGCACATGAGTGCACTGATTTATTGCTGCTTATTCTGACTGGTGGCCCACTTTACTCCCTCACTGCCCTATCCTCAACCACCCACTGGATTTGTTCATTTATAGCCCGTTACATACACTCTACAGTATGTAATAAACTTAAAATCTTCAAAGAGTTTCAAGTACCCACCGTATACACATAATACCCTCTGAAGCCTATACTACTCGTTGTATTACTTAAGCTTATATTGTATTTTGAGAGAAAGTCCACAATAACATAATGGTAATTTCAACACTGCTACTGTACAACTTTACCTAAAGCCATACTTCACATTGCGAGACAGACCTCAGGATTATAATAGCTTTAACATCATCGATATACACCTTTACCTTCAACCATCTCCACTTGGTAAAAAAGACCACAGACACTCACTCTGTCTCTCAACTACAAAATCTTCAAAAAAAAAAAAAAAAGAAAAGAAAGAATCTGGAGTACCTCATAAAACTAAATATTTAAGAAGTTTTTATCTGTTTATTCTGTGCTAGTTACTTTCTGTAATGGCAGCACTTGGAGCCGCAGATCATTGGTCACAGAAAATTTCATCTTTGCAATCTTTATCACACCAAATTACCTATTACCCACAAACACCTGTATAGCACCTTCCTTAACATGGACAGCTTTTCCCAAGTGCAGGACCAGCTCTAAACAGTAAGGATTTATGCATTACTTCCAAAATTACTTTTCGTTTTAGTAATTATGTATAGTAAAACTTGACAAAAAACTCAGTATACATCTTTTTCTAACAACATTACTTTTTCTCACAAAATTAAAACAACTGACAGATAAGAATATAAACTCCAGCCCTGGTCCTCCAAACCACAACAGACAGGCAACTTCAGCTCTGTCAAATCACTGTTGTAACATAGCTTCATCTCATCATCCATACTCCTTTACATGGTTCCCTCAGCATTAAAGGCTCTTAAGTGTTTCACATAAATGCCAAATGCTTACATAGCTAATGGAACTCTCTGCATGACTGTATTAAATTTAACACCCCTGTTGTAGACTGCATTTCAGGATCATGGCTTAAAAGCTATCACTGTCCTTCTTTGTAGTGTCAGCTATATATAAACAGTAGTGAAGGTAAAACAATTACACAGAGTGTCATTATTTTCATCAGCCACCATCCCAAATTAAAAATCTTATTTTTAGGTCAAAGCCCAAATCACCTCAGACACCATATTGCTTACTAGTAGTCCAAATCAGGTAGCTCTACAAAAATCAATATTGCCATAACCTGTTTGACCCTCGCTCTTAACATTTTGGAAGAAATCGTAGACAGCATTATTAAACTGTCAAAAAGAAACAAGATAGTCATTCTGGGGGACTCATGTTAGATATTATGAGACCAAGAAACTCAAAAATAGACTCCTTGCACAAAATGGACTTGGTTAATTGCTAGATGTCCAGGTATAACATTTTGACTAACAGATACTCTTTCCTTAACTTCCTAATTACAAATATGCCTCACAACTTTCTACATCATAACCATTAAGCCTCTTTCCATGAGTGACTACTATCTCATTGCTATAATAGCATCTTTCAAATCTCCAAAACCAGTGTACAGGACTATGTAATTGAGAGAATACCATACTAACTGGGCACCTCTCTATCAAGAAAACAGCCAGGACAAAACCTTGTATATATCTTATTTGTTTATTTGTTTATTGCATTTATTTATTTCAAGCTGGTCCACAGACCATTTTCAGCCATATTCAGGGCTTAAAGGCAATAACAAGTACAACATACATAATCAACAAGATTATACATAGCGCACTCTGTAACAAGCATATAACATCAGTAAAATCATATAAATCTGTAAATTAGTCATTTTTGTAACATCATGCCACATCTGTAAGATTCTGTAGCAGGTGAAAATCAAATGTATAACATCCATGAAATCCTGCAACAGTTATGTAGACTAAAATAACCAACTACATAGTTACAGTATGGAGGAAGTGAAAGTGTACATTAACAGCACTGTAGTAACTGTATGCGCTCACACAAACATACGTATTTTCATATTGATTTATGTATATATATGTGCCTATGTGTATATGTGTGTGTGCGTGTATATATATATATATATATATATATATATATATATATATATATATATATATCAAAGTCAAACTAAACTTTATTGTCATACAGATCAGCACATAGGAAAAAGTGTATCACTGAATTAAATTTTGATACTCAGGCTTGTATTATATGAATGACAGTTTACAGATGGAAGATAGGTTAAATTAATAAAAAAATTTAATTAAATAAAAATAAATAAAAATGATACAAAAATGTAAATAAAGTAAAACAAATTTGAAAGCTGTATTTACGTCAGAAACATAACAAATAAAACAGCAGGAGTGGACTCAGTAGAAATATAAGGATATGCAAAAAAAACAGTACTATAATAAATAAGATAGGCACACATGTAAACTTACCCACCAGCAATGTACACCATAAACTTACAGTTCGCAGTTTTCCTAGTGGAGATACAGACATATGAAGTGAGCTATTTAGAGAGTTTATGTAAAGAACAATGACGTATTGCACACAAGTAATGTTTTACCCATGTAGTGTGTTAGGCTATGGGTTTGTTATTCCACAGTCTGATAGCATGTGGGAAGAAGCTATTATGGAATCTGGATGTCTTGCATCTAATGCTTCTGTAGCACTTCCTTGTTGGCAGGAATTTGAACAGTCCATGAGCTGGATGGTGTATATCCCAAAATAGTTTTTGGACTCTGCCATAGCATCTGTTTGAATATATGTCCTGTAGGGATTGAAGGTTGGATCCAATGATTTTTGTGGCCTGTTTAACAATCTTTTCCGGTGCCTTCCGAGCAGCTCGAGAGGATTTTCCATACCAGACAATGATGTTGTTTGTCAGTACACTCTCAGTTGTTTCTTGGTAGAAGGTGAGTAGGACCAGTGCGGGTAGGTTAGTGCTACGAAGTCTGTTATGGAAGTGGAGACGTTGTTAATCTCTCTTTATAAGGTAGGAAGTGTTTGCGACCCGACTTAGGTCTTGCGAGATGTGTACTCCTAGGAATTTGATGCTATTTACTCTCTCCACTGCGGCACCATTGATGATGATAGGAGCGTGTGGCTTTTTCTTCTTCCTAAAATCGATGATGATTTCCTTGGTTTTCCCAACATTTAGTGCTAAGTTGTTGTCAGTGCACCAATGAACGAGTTGGTTCACTTCTTCTCTGTAGGCCCCGTCATCTTCCTTCTTGATAAGGCTGATTACTGTGGTGTCGTTTACAAATGTTATGATTCTGTTTGAATGATGCATAGCTGTGCAGTCATGTGTTAGAACTGTGAAAAGAAGCGGACTGAGTATGCAACCTTGTGGGACCCTGTTGTTTAGGGTGATGCTGTTTGGGTGATGTTTGACAGCTTGAGCTATCTGTGGCCTTTCAGTTAGGAAGTTGGGGATCCAGTTGCATATAGTGTTTTCTATGCCCAGATTACTCAGCTTAATCAGTAGTTGCTGTGGAATAACTGTGCTGAAGGCCGAGCTGAAGTTTATGTACAGCATGCATACTTAACAGTCCTTATTTTCCAGGTCGTCCAAGGTGTGAGGAAGTGTTAAGGCTATGGCATCCACATTAGAACAATTTGGCCTGTACGCGAATTGTAAAGGATCAAATGTGGTTGTCAGGCAGAATGTTATATGATCCTTGACCATTTTTTCAAAACACTTATCATTACTGAGGTAAGTGCAGTTGGCCGATAATCATGTAATGATGCTGGAGATGGTTTCTTGGGCAGAGGGATGATGTCAGTGGTCATGAAGCATTTGGGCACGTTTTTCTGGCTGAGAGATATATTGAAAATGTCTGTGAAGACTGGTGCCAGCTGATCAGTACAGTTTTTAAGTAGCTTCACTGGGATCCTATCAGGGCCAGCTGCTTTGCCCGGATGAACCTTACGTAGGTTCTTGCGTACTTCTCCCAGGTTGAGGCATAGTGGTGTGACATCTTCATTTGTGGGTAGTCTCTCTAGTGAAGTTCTATTCAATTCCTCATATCTGCTGAAGTAGATGTTTAGCTTGTGTGAAATGTCTGGGTTATCATCACATCACGTGGATGGCGGCTTATAGTCTGCGTTGTTTTGGATCTTTCTGGTCAGAGAGGTGTCTCTGTACTTTTAGACTACAGGCCTGTTTTGCTACTCTGACATCTTTGTTCACGTTAGCCTTGGTGTTTTTCAAAGCCTTTCTGTCTCCAGCCTTAAAGGCAGCATTACATGCTCTCAGTAATTCGTAATACATGTGTGTGTGTGTGTGTGTGTGTATATATATATATATATATATATATATGTGTGTGTGTGTGTGTGTGTGTGTGTATACAAACACATACACATGCATTCATAACTAGGAGAACAATTTTATATATATATATATATATATATATATATACATACATATATATATATATATAGAGAGAGAGAGAGAGAGAGACACACACTGAGAAGTGATACACCAGCTGCAGAAATTCTGAGCTGATAGGTAAATGGTATCATATACAAAATAGGAGATAATACAGCAGTTAAAAAGATGAAAGGGTTATAGGAAAGAAGCAATGTATCAGGCAGATAAATAGCTCAGCCATTGTGTCTTTAAAACAGTCACATTTATATAGTTGAACTAGATGAGACATAATCTTAAATGATAAAAGGTCAAAGTCACTATAGGTTTTTTATTTCCTCTGGAATGTCACTCCAGTAGGGTAATGCCATTTTGGCAAAGGTTGTTTCTGTTACAGGCTGTAATTTACAGCAATCTGGAATGAAGTTCAGACTACCAGTAGTTGACCAGTGCTGTGAAGAGAATAAACTTTGTGACACTGAATGAGTATTGTCGTCAGTGGAGGGCAAAAGCTGTCATTAATTGTTTGGATGTGAGTGTTTTCAGAAGTAGGGAGGCCCTGGTATTTACAGGAAACCCATTGCCTTTGGCAGTTGTGTAGAATGGTATAGCAATGGTGCTGTGTGAGGTTTGCCAGGTGAAAAAAAAATCTTATAATTTTATTCTGTGTGGCTTGACGGTTAGTGCTGTGTAATGAATAAAGGGATGTGATTGGGACTGTATATTCCAGTGTGGGAATCAGTGCACTAAGAAGTATAGCTTTCTTATCCTGTGGTGTTAGTAAGTTGAAGATGTGGTACGAAACGTTAATCTGAGACAGAGCTTTGAGACTGTTTCACTGTCTGTGGAGTGAATGTTAAATGTTGATCTAAGAGTTGCCCGAGACACTTTTGGGATGTTCGAATAGGTATGGCTATCTCACAGAAGTCAGTGATGATAAGAGTTTCAGTGCTTTTGAGCTGTTAGGGAATGGCAAATGTGATTATATTGGTTTCAGCTGTGTTTACAATCAATCATCTTGTTACCATACAGCCAGTTCCACAAGGCAGAGAAATCAGTCTGTACATCATTGGGTAATTTTCTGGTGTGGTGCAGATTTATCAGTGACTATATCATATGCATAAAGAAGAAGAAATTTACGTGAGGGAGATCCCAAGGCAAATCATTAATGAAAAGTCAGAATAAAGAGGAAATTTACTTGGGGGAGATCCCAAGGCAAATCATTAATGAAAAGTCAGAAAAGTAGTTTGATCAAAAAATAATAACATAGCTAAGATGGGATGAAGGAGGCAGCTGCCCTGAGCGAAAAGTTTTAGGGGCGTGACCATCCCATCCCAAACGCTCTTTAGTGGGTACCAAATTTAGAAATAAATGCAACATTTGTGGTCAGAATCGAGCACTGTAGTGTTCTCAGTGCTGATTGTTATAAATGTAGTAATCAATTTGCTACAGTTTAAAAGAAAAAAAAGTTTTTGCTTTTTTAAACAGATCTGAGGGCTGCAGAGGTCTGTGCATGATATAAACTATAGTAACTGATTACTAGCAGTTTGCTACAATTTAAAAGATTTTTTTTACTCTTTAAGTTTTGAGAAGAGCTTTTTTTTTGGGGGGGGGGGCAAAAATAGCTTGCTACCTCTCTGCCAAGAAATTATCCTTGTGGGACACCTGAGACCATAAAAGTCTCTTCTTTTTCAACTTCTAAATAGAATTTTCCCATCAAGAAACCAAAAGAGTAAGAGGGACCAACTGTCCTTGGATTACCACAACCTTCAGACAAGCCTTTAAATAATGTGACACTTCCTGGAAAAAAAGTGGCAGCTGTTCTCCTAATCAAACTGTCTTAATCCAGTTCATAACATTTAAACAAATACAAACCCTTTGTTAAGGGATACAGATTGAATCACCACAGAGATAAACGAGTTTTTATGTCATCAAAACCTCAACATTTCTGGTGAAATATTAAAGAAGTTGGCAATACTAACCCTCTGAAATGAGTGCCAAAAAAAAAAATACAGTGGAAAACAACCTCCTTTAACAATTTAAATATATCTCAAACATCAACCTCTGTATACATCCACTAGTTATATATAAGCAAGCAAGGAAGCAATATGCCTCATGATAAGAGAGCATATTTATTAAAATAAAAAGAACATTTGAAGGCACAGACCACCACCTACTTGTAGCAAACTGCACAAAATAGGTTTGGATAAAATGTCCTTCATTGCTTATCCATCTGTTGTTCTAACTACACCTTCTCATTTCTAAATGGTGACCAGCTCTTGTCAACTGCAGTATTTACTTCTGGTGTTTACAAGAATCTATGTTCTATACTTTACTCACTTTTTATTAATAACATCGCCAATACTGTTTCTCCCAGTTCACTTGTACTATATGCAGATGACAGCCATCTCCCCTATTTTGCCCCTACACTGAAAGCAGTAGAAGGAAAATTACAAAATTACTTCAAATTAATTTTAATTACTTTATGACAAAAAAACTTCACATAAACAATAAATAGTACCAGAACCGCTGTAATGTTATTCAGTGCTTCAGAAGCTCATATCCAACATAACCAACCATGTTAAATAATTATAACATTTCCCAACTATACTCCTCCAGACACAGAATTTATAACTGAAAACGCCGTTAAGCAGCTAAAAACATGCTAATGTAGCATCTAACCGCCCAACCCTTGACTCACGATTATCCGTATCTAAATGAGCACTAATCTGTAGGTTCGAGTATTGTTAGAGCATGCTTTGAGTATGGACTCCCTATAATTGCTTTAAACTTGTCTAAAACTGTTACAAACTATTGTTAATGAAATATGCTGCTTCATTAACCTAGCCCCTCACTGGGAACATCAGTGAACAAACCTTAAAAATACCATCTGGTTCCTTGTAGTAGCTAGAACCATACTACCATTTTCCAGCTGTAGAATTTAATTGATTACTACAACTGTTGCCCTTACTGTCTAATAAATTGTTGAGAAAATGTTCCCCATATGAGCTCTGGGGCAACACAGATAACTGCAGTGTCACTAGAAAAAAAAAACAACTGAGAAGAGACAGTAAAATAAAATAAAATTGCTCCTGCAGAATGGAAAAAGCTATCGGTGGATCTTAGAAAATAAGTGGATTATATTACTTTAACTATTTTAGTAATAGGAGTATTGGAATGAAAGTCCTAATTATTTACTAAACTCTTGTTTCTGTACTGGAAGTGTTTTGCAGATTCAATTTTGCACCTTCATGCTGCTGTTTAACTCTGTCATGCACTTCCTTACCTTCTTGTTAAGAGAAGTTAAGTTTGTTCCTCCCTGTGTGCCAGGAAGTAAGGTGTGCTTGTCTTATGCACTCTTATAGAGAATGCTTGACTTTATATTACTTTATAATAACTAGCAAGTAAGGAATGTTTCATTAAAAATGTGTATCTAAAAATGTTAATTACATTCTGAATTGTATGGCAAGTACCCCATGTAACATGTATCAGCTTACACTGCATAGCAAATAGCTGGCTACACTGTATAATTTTATGACTTCATCTGTGAGCGAAAGTTATCATACACTTCCAGGACTTCTATCAAAATAAGCTTGTCTGTTATGATATTCAGGTCTCATTTGTGCTTGTTTGAATATTTTCATTGATTCACTGTTGCTTGATCTGACAATGTAATCATGTAAATGTTTTGTTTTGTTTTTGTTTTGAGTCAAGGCTCAGATTATGGCTATTAAAAGATCCTGGACCAGAGCACCAACCCATTTAAGAAATTTAAAATAAATAGGTACAATTATTCCAGCAGCAGCAGAGGCACACACTGTCAGGTCACCTGCTAGCTATACAGCCTTTTTCCACAATGCCACCTTTGATGACGTGTGCAGCAGCTGCCTGGTCATCACTGAATACCTTTGTGAGGCTCTCCAAGATGGACTTCATTTCTAATCCATGTCTTCCTTTGGAGTTACAGGATTAGCAGAAACAGTAGGGGCTCTGTCATAAAGGTAAGCAGAGATGGAAACCTTCTCAATATGCCCCCCATACCTGTCTGAGCTCTTTTACTTGCCTTTTTCTTTCTGGGGCACTTTTTCTCACTTTTTTTGTTTGGTACAGACATGGAAAAAGATAGTTCAAAGGAGCATTATTGGATAGGAATGATAGGGCTTGTAGCCTGGGAAAGCTTTTTCTGCCAAGCTGTCCTAACACCTGTAATGTAAGTACTAAGATTTGCTGAAGGTTCATCATGATCATCATCATCATACATATCCACTGCTTTGCTTAGTGCCGATAACACTCATTTCTAACGAAAAGCTGTTTGTATTAGCTGTCAGACTAAGAGAGTTTCAGAGCTTTATGCTCTGTCAATATGATAGGGTTACTGTGTGCCCTAGTGCATTATTTATTCACTAGGTAGCTACTGCAGTGAAATTCAGTAAGCAGATCCTTTTGCAGTAGTCCTCCTGGTGTATACATATGCATATGACCATATTTTGTATAGTATGGACATACATAGACAACTGAATTGTTACACCAGCACAATGACTACCTTGCAAAGTGATAGTTTTTTTAACTCATTTGCCAGGGTAAGAAAGACAGAAAAGCTGATACCCAGTGCCTCTGCAAATGATTGTCAAAGCAGAAGCATGGGTTAGATCTTTCTGTTGTGCTATGGGCTTACTCCATTAGGGCACTTTCTGCTTAAAGTGATGATGTTAGGTTGTCCAATCTCACCTTCATTTTTACATATGGGTTCGGAGCGGAGGATCCGATTTTCAAGCTCGAAGACTTCTGGTTGGCTCGTGGCTAAGCAGGTATACCATGGTGCACCAGTGCAATCCCCAGATCTTGTTTGCCGCGTCGACGAGTTCGGATGTGCTTCTCTTGGCTATGGCTAAATTTTTGCAGATTTTCATTTTTCTAGTATCTTTTGCATAGTTATTGTATATTTGCATTATAGGACTTTAACTTTATTGTCTTGCGGTTGTTGTGACCTTATTAGTGGTATCCTGTGTACCAGTAGTTAGGCGCAATTGCGCTTTACCTAAACTGTTAGTTTCGGCAGTGTTGCCGTTTTTCCTGTTATTTACAGTTAGGATTACCTAAATTGCCTTGTGGCCTTGTGTGACTAATATAGTAGTCTCCTGTATTTCAGTAGTTAGACGCATTTGTGTTTTTTTCTTGTCTAGAGAATTAGTTTGGCGAGTTCGCCATTTTTTAATCAATAGAGGCTCCTATTGATTATTTCCTGTCAAGCGATTATTGTTGACTGGTGGTCTTTAGCATCCCCGCTAAAGTGTTTTTCTTGTAGTTGTTAATTTGCTACCCTTGAGCATGTGTGTGTGTGTGTGTGTGTGTGTGTGTGTGTGCGTGCGTGCGTGCGTGTGTGTGTGTGTGTGTGTGTGTGTGTGTGTGTGTGTGTGTGTGTGGAGCCTTCTGGTCTGTTTGAATTAGAAGACCCGATTCTTCACAGGGCTAGGCCCGTTTAACTTAGAGGACCTAGTCCTTGTGTTGCTTCCACTGTATTTTATTTAAAATATTCACCTGTGTGACTGAATCTGTCTAGTGTTTAGTGAGAAGTCTAGTTTCTATCTTACACCAGGCTAGGCCCGTTTAACTTAGAGGACCTAGTCCTCGTGTAATTCGTCTGCAGGACTAGGCCTGTTTTAGTTAGAAGACCTAGTCCTCAGTCTTTTTCTTCTCCTTTTCCTTTCCTGATTGCTTGTGGGTTGCAATTTCTAAGGATAGCAAGGAGCACAAACCCTCTAGATTTAAAAAAATGTATGAAGTGCTCCCAGAAAATGTCTCTGACTGATGGCCACAGTAGCTGTGTCTACTGTTTGGGAGCCATCCATTTGGAAGAATCATGTTTGTTCTGTCATGCTTTCTCTCCTAGGGTGTTACAGGAGAGAAAGAACAAACTGATACTCAGGGGTCTTTTGAAGCCAACCTTCGAGGAACCTTTGTCTGGTTTTTCGGCTTCTTCGTCTAAGTCTTCGAAGTCAAGATCTGACTCAAAATCTAAAGGTTCAAAAAGACCTTGTCCGGCACCAGCTAGTGTTTCGGAGCCGCCTGCCAAATTAATAAAACCTGCCTCCTCAACTCCTCAGCCTTCGGAGCCGAAGGAGAGCACTGTGGTTTCGGAGTCGGTCACAGATACTTCGGTGCCGACTGCTGAATCCTTGCAAATAGTTGACTCTGCTTCTCGGAGCCGGTCTGTAGAGTCCCTACCAGTTTCTTTGATGGTCAAATCTCCAGTGCCTGCTAGGTCGAGATCCCCAACCTTATCTTCCAGGTCTTCCAGGAGTCTTTCGGAAGAAGATGTGGAGAGGATAGTACTGAGACTCCTCAAGTCGTCTGCCCTGCCTAAATTTTTGTTGGCTCCGACCCATTCGGCTCCGGAGCCGCTCAAACCAGTCTTGTCTCCATCTGTCATTCCTCCTCTGAGCCATGTTGTTTTTTCGGAGCCGGAGTGCTTGTTACCAATGGAGGACCCCTCGGTTTCGGCTCCCCTTGCTGTTGCATTGGAGCCGATTTCGGCTCCAACATGTTTGGCTCCGTCCATCATGTCTAGGGACTGAAGCTCTTCTGTTGGTGCCGAGGGGGAGGTTTTGAATCGATCTTCGGTTCCGAGCCTTCCTCTCGGTGCATCCGTCAGGGTGAGCTCAGACCCTGCATCTATCTCGGAGCCGATGGCTCTGGCTCCGGCACCGTCCTTTGTCTCTTCAGAGCGCGGACGGTCTTTGGAGCTGGAGAGATCTGCTTTTGAGGTGAAGAGGAGTGTGCTGTCACAATCTACAGCCCCTGCCAGTGGGTACAAGCACTCTTCCCCCCAGGGCTCCCACTTCGGTCTCAGTCCCTACTCTGTCTGGAGACAGCAGAGACCCACAGCCTCAGAAGCCACCAGCTGGTGGCCCCCACTCTTCTGGGGCATCCCCAGAAGGTCCTTTTGAGGAGCCCCCGCGGAAGAGAGTATGCAAGAGGAAGCATATGAGTCTCTGACATCGGACACTGACCTTGATGAGTCGGAGAGGACCCCTAAGTCGTCCTCTGATGATGCCTCCTTTGTGGACATTCCAGAGATCCTTAAACAGAGGTGCGACTGGCCCACTGTCAACCCTTCTGATGAGGAGTCAGTGTACCTGAAGGCTTTCGGGTCTCAACCCTCTGCCTCTTGCGTGTCTCCACCTTTCGACGATGGATTTGGTTAGTTGGAAGGTGTGGGATACTCCCGATGCCATGGAGCCAGTACCTAGAAGACCAAATAAGTTCCTGTCTGCCCCTCCTGGAAAAGAATTCTTATCTAAGGGCATTCCCGTAGATGCCATGGTGGTGGCGGCAGCCACGAAGAAGGTGTTGGCGGAGACTTCTTCCTCTGTACATCCGCCAAACAAGGAGTCTCGACAGATGGACAGATTTCGGAAGCACGTATTTAGTTCAGCGACCTTTACACTTCGATCTCTGAACTATCTTACACATTTCACGAGGTTGCAGAGGGATCTCCTCCAGGAGTTAGGAGATTCCATACAGGGTGCTTGTCCTGAGGGAGTTCCGGATGGGATCTCTGCTCAGTTGTCCACCCTAAATTCAATAGTTAACTCCTTCATGCGGCTCATATCTCAAGTGGCTGATGGAGCGAGTAGAGCAGCGGGTTCAGGAGTTGCCCTTAGGCGCCACTCCTGGATGCGCTTGTGTAATTTTGCAGTGCCGTTTAAGTCCACCTAAACCAACGCCCCATTTGATGGTTCCTCTTTGTTTGGTTCCAAGGTGGAAGATACACTCACTTGGTGTGAACAGGAAGGAAAGACTCTGTCTGCCGTGGGATTCCGTTTTCCGTCCCCTCTCGACCATACCCCAAAGGTCAAAGGGGAGGTAAGATGTGGTTCAAAAAGTCCCAGAGGGCCTTTCCAGACACACAGAGTGAATCCTCCTTCAGAGGCAGAGGAGGAGGTAATGGTAGATGTCGCCCTAGAGGCAGGGGTGGTCCACAATATCAGCAAGGCCGTGGTTCCTTTCGAGGGTGGTCTTATCAGCGCTCCTGATGTGGGGCCCGACTGCATTTCTCTGGGGCCAGTTGGGGGTCGTATCTCTTTGTATCCAGAAGCCTGGCTAAATATAACCCAAGACAAGTGGGTACAAAGAGTTGTTACCAGAGGCTATATCATTCCCTTTTCCCTTCCACCGTTTGTTCCCAAGAAGATCCCAGATGTTCCACCCAGTCACAGGGATCAGGCAACTGTGGAGATCAACAAGTTGCTCTCAAAAAGAGTCATCTAGCCCATGCCAGCAGACCAGATAGGATCCGGAACTTACTCCAGGTTCTTTTTAATCCCAAAATGAACCGGAGACTGGAGGCCAATATTGGACCTTAGCAGATTAAATGAATCCGTGAAAAAGGACAAGTTTCAGATGGTAACACTGCAGTCGATACTCCCGTTGTTAGGGAAAGACTGTTGGATATGTTGTCTAGATCTCCAAGATGCCTACTACCATGTAAAAATGGACAAGGCGTCAAGGAGGTATCTGCGCTTCCGGCTGGGAGCCAGCTATTATCAGTTTCGTGCTCTGCCCTTTGGTCTCACCACAACCCCAGGGTGTTCACCAAATGCATGGCAGTAGTGACAGCTCACCTGAGATGTCAGGGATTCCAGGTGTTTCCGTATTTGGACGACTGGCTTCTGACCGCCCCCACCAGGCATCTACTTCTCCAAAACAGGGACATCACCATTCAACTTTGTGCTCAGCTAGGGATCTCCATAAAATGGGAAAAATCTGCATTACTGCCCTCGCAATCTGTGATTTTTATAGGCGCAGAGGTAGACACAGTGGATATGACAGTTCGTCTTCCCGCCGAAAGAGCACAAAACCTCATCTCACAAGTTCAGTGACTTCTCCCACTTCAAAGGGTCAAAGCAAAGTGGATTCTTCAACTTCTTGGAACAATGGCCTCAACCATTCAGTTAATACCTCTAGCCAGGTGGCATATGAGAATCCTTCAATGGCTCCTGTTCTCCCAGTGGTTGTTCCAATATCTACCACTGAATCACTCTATTCTGCTGATAGAATCATGCAAAAAGGACCTTCGTTGGTGGATAGTCCCCAACAATTTGTTTATGGGAGCTCCCTTTGTGCTTGCCCAACCCGTTGTCACTGTGACCATGGATGCCTCCCACGTCGGGTTGGGGGGGATTTTCTGGGCAGGACAGTCCACGGCACATGGCAAGAACACGATGCTCATCTGCATATCAACGTTCTGGAGATGAGAGCGGTGCTTCTGGCATTGCAAGCACTTCAGGGCCTTCTTCTTCCAGGGACGATTGCTATACAATCGGACAACATGTCGGTTGTGTGGTATATCAACAAACAGGGTAGTACCAGATCTTACCCACTCTGTCGAGAGGCCATGCAAGTTTGGGAATGGGCGATTTCTTCCCAGTGCTTTCTGGTGGCAATGCACATTCCGGGGACAACCAACGTGATAGCCGACAAGCTGAGCCGGGCAATCCTGCTGCCCCACGAGTGGTCTCTGAAATGGGAAATAGTGGAACAGATTTTCCTAAAATGGGGACAACCTTGCTGCGACCTTTTTGCCAGTCCAGTCAATGCCAAGTGCAGCAGTTATTTTTCCCTAATTACCCCTGCGGGGGAAGCACCCAGAGACGCTCTGGTACACGATTGGCCCACGGGACTTCTCTATGCCTTCCCTCCATTCCCTCTTATCCCCAATGTGATACAGAAAGCCAACCGGCTGGGAAGCAAGTTGATCTTCATTGCTCCTTACTGGCCTTGTCAGGTCTGGTTCCCCTTCCTCGAGCCTCTCCTTCTGGACAATCCTTGGATCCCGGACCCAGTTCCAGATCTATTGACCCACATGTCGGGTTCACTACACCCCTCTCTCCACACCCTCAAATTGACAGCTTGGTTGATCCAGTTCCATCTTTAGTCAGGCTTCATGATGTGTCATCATCAGTGTCTCATATTCTTTTATCCTCACACAAACCATCAACCAGAAGACTGTATGACAGTAAGTGGAAAAGGTTTTCTATTTGGGCACAGCAAATGAAAGTGGATCCTTACACCGCTCCCATTCTCATAATTCTGGAATTTCTTTCCGAGCTTTTTCAGCAGGGATCTGCAGCAGCCACCATCAAAGTACAATTGGCGGCTATTTCACATTTCTATTTGGGATCTCCAGATGTTAACCTTATGTCACATAAGTTATGTAAAACCTTCTTGAGAGGAGCCACCTTGCTGAGACCACCTTTACAGGAACCTGTGGCTTCTTGGGACTTAGATTTTGTGTTGTCCAAACTAACATCCCCTCCTTTTGAACCGTCTCATTCAGCTTCCTTAAAGTACTTGTCTTGGAAGACTGTGTTTTTGGTAGCTATTACATCAGCCAGACGTGTTTCTGAGCTACATGCCCTGTCTATTAAACCACCTTATTTAGATGTTCTTCATCTCACATTGCTGCAGTCCTTACACTTGGGTAGTCCGCTGTCCTCGGTCGGCCCGAATATCAAAGTATAAGGCTGACGTCGGTCAAGGCGCATTTGACTGACATCAGAACGTCAGGGTACAAATGCGCATGACCGACATCATATCCTCAGTCTTTTTTGCCGCATGGTCCGATGCAGAAGCAGCGTTGAAAGTGCCGTTCGGCGTTCTGAAATTTTTCGAATTCGGAGTTTCAGACCGAGTCAAAGTTGGCTAAGTACCCCGTTGGGAAATATTTTAGTTTTTTCTTGCCTCAGTGGTTTACCGGATGTCAGAAAAAGTGAATAACTGTATTTCTTGTGGGAAACAGATACCGCATAAAGATTATCATACTTTGTGTATTCCTTGTTTAGGGCCAGAGCACGACGTTGTTGGGTGTCGCTCTTGTGCTAGATTCAATAAGCGCACTATTAAGAGAAGGTTAGATTGTGTCAGGTTAGTCTTCGGGAAGCGGTGCAATTATAAAATGCCGTCGGATGCTCCGACGCCCGCTTCTTCGAATAAGCGCAAGGACAAAGCAGCTAAGCCTAGGCTAGAAGAGCCGTCCGTACCGGACGCCGGTTCTTTAGAGGTGTCGGTGGAGCCGGTGGTTCCGCCGGAGGTTTCTCTGGAGTCCCAGGGAGAGACTTTGTTATTGCAGGATGTGGCCTCTCAGGAGGCAGGTCAGGCTGAAGGGGCTTCTCAGGTTACTGTACTCCCCTCCCTTCCTAGGGTGGTTAGGCCCTCTCCTTCTGTTTCCAAGGCTTCTCCCAGAAGCAGGCCAGGTGTAGCTTCAGTTGGTGTCACCCCTAGTTCTTCAGGATCTGTGCCCAAGAAGCATATGCTTAAAATGGCAGAAGATTTGATTACTTTGATTAGAGGTTCTTTGCCCCCTCCTGATAAGAGACCTAGGGTGGAACCTGAGCTAGGGAGTTTTGAGCAGGCTTCGGATGTTTCAGAGTCTTCGGCTGAAGACTTGCAGGAGTATTCTCCTTATTCTGATTCTGATGTGGATGATTCTACTCCTTCTGCTTCTCCTCCTGAGGATTTTTCTTTTTCAGAGACTCTTCATTCCATGAGGGAGCATTTTAAGTGGGAAGGTCAGGACTTCTCTGATTCCAGGAAAAGGCTTAGGGAATTTTTGTTTTTACCCCAGCATAGGCCTTTGGCTATACCTCCTGTTCTGGATGTTGTGGAAGATGTGTTTGCAGAGGCTTCTCTTAATCCTGATTCTTTGCCTCCTGCTCCTGTTAAACCGGATAGGTATTACAGGGTGCCTGAAGCTCATAAGTATCTTTTTAAGAGTCTTAGGGCAGACCCAGAAACTGTTAGTCAGGGGCCTAAGGGTGTTAAGGCTTCTGTTGTCAAAAATCCGGTTCCTCCAGATAAAGAGGCCAGGGCTTTGGATAGATGGGGAAAGAAAGTTTATACTTCTTCCACCCTAGCTATGAGGGCTTTGAATTGCCAGTTTCACATGTTGAAATACCAAAACTATCTTCTTTCTCAATTGAAGTCTAAGGTAGATGCTCTGGCGGAAGGTATTGAGTGTAAAGAGTTACAAGATTTAGTACATGTTTCTGAACAGGTGGGTAAGCATTCTTTGCAATGTGGTTTTGATGCTGTACAGGCCTCGTCTAGGGTGGCTGCCACTGGGTCAGTTCTTCGCAGGCACGCCTGGCTGAGGGATCAGAATTTATCTGACCATGTTAGGACAAGGATTTTGGATGCTCCTTTACAATCTGATGTGTTGTTTGGTTCTCCTGTTGAGGCAGTCTTAAAGAAAATGGAAGACAAGGCTAAGTCTATGCAGACTGTTAAAGATTTTTTGCAGGTTCAGCCACCGAAGTTAAGTAGAAATTGGCCTACCAAGGGGTGGACGTATCCTTCTTATGATTCCCAGTCTAGGGGTAGATCTAGACATGGTAGGGGCAGAGCTCAGGGCTCTTTCAGGCCTAGAACAGGGAGTTCACCTGCACAGTCTTCGGGTGAGGGCAGGGGTCAGTCCTTTCGTAAACAGACCCAATGACCTACCTTTTCAGCTGCCAGAGCCTTCTCGTCTGGCAGCACCTTTGGGGGGAAGGTTGGCACTTTTCAAGGAAAATTGGAGTTTAATTACCCAAGACAGATGGGTATTGGATATCATACACCACGGTTACAGGTTTTATTTCCATACCTTGCCTCCTTTCAAAGGCATGCCAGACGTTCCTCCTCAGCAAAGAATAGAGGCTCACAAACAAATTTCTCTGTTACTTCAAATAGGGGCCATACAGCCGGTCCCTATGCCAGAAGTGGGCTTAGGATTTTATTCTCGCCTGTTCCTAGTACCAAAGAAAGGGAACACGTGGAGACCAATTTTGGATTTATCTATCCTCAACACTTATCTGGACATTCCCAAGTTCAAAATGTTGACGTTACAACAGCTTTTACCTCTGCTGGGCAAAGATCATTGGATGGTAACTTTGGATCTCAAGGAGGCTTACCTTCATGTTCCTATCAGACTGAGTTGCAGGAAGTATCTGCGTTTTCGGGCTGGGACTTCTCATTATCAGTTCTCTGCATTGCCCTTTGGCTTATCTACTGCGCCCAGAGTGTTCACGAAAGTTCTGGCTCCAGTGATAGCTTTCCTCAGGCTAAAAGGAATACAGATCTATCCTTATTGGGACGATTGCCTGATTCTGGCTCAAGGAAGGGACGAGCTTCTTCATCATTTGGAATATGTGATAGCAGTGCTAAGATGCCTGGGGTATTCTGTGAACGAAATAAAGTCCAGTCTAGTACCCTCTCAGGACATGTGCTTTCTGGGTGTAAGACTGAATACAGCATCCCAGATGGCCTTTTTGACCCCGGACAAACAAAAGAATCTTTCCCTTTACTTTCATCAATTGTCTCATCAGTCCAGGCTGACTGCAAGGACAGTCCTTCAAGCCTTGGGGTTCATGGCATCTTGTATTCTGGTGCTTCCCAATGCCAAACTGCATATGAGGAAGCTGCAGTGGTATCTCAAAAATGTATGGACACAGCACTGCCAGGATCTGGACACTGTCATTCATATAATACCTTGCATTCAAAAGGAATTGTTGTGGTGGGCTCAGGAATGTCACCTAAACAAGGGACTCTCTGTGACCCGGCCAGAGGCGAGTCAGATTCTAACGACAGATGCCTCAGACAAAGCTTGGGGAGCTCATCTGAATGGAAAGTGGATACAAGACAAGTGGCCTGCCAGACTACAACATCTACATATCAACTTGAAGGAGATGTTAGCAGTCCAGTTTGCATTAGTAGCTTTCAAGGATTTACTTCTTCCAGGGCAGGTGTTGATTCTAACAGACAACACAACTGTCATGTGGTACATCAACAAGCAAGGGGGAACGCATTCTTATCCTCTATGCAGGCAAGCAATGATTTTGTGGGAGACTGCTCTCAATTTACAGCTAAATCTTCAGGCAAGGTTTCTGCCGGGAGCACAGAACTCCTTAGCAGATGTGTTGAGCAGACGAATTATGGATCCCCACGAGTGGAAATTGGATCCTCATGTATTTCAGAAATTGACAGTGTCCTGGGGAACTCCAGACATAGATCTGTTCGCTTCTCCACTAAACCACCAGCTGCCAAAGTTTTGCACGAAAAGGTTTCATCCCACAGCTTGGAAAGTGGATGCTCTTTCTTTCAATTGGAGCAATCTTCATGTGTATGCCTTTCCACCTCTGCCTCTCCTCCCAAAGGTACTACTAAAGGCCAGACAGGACAAGCCAAGGATGATTTTGATAGCTCCAGATTGGCCTCGACAGCATTGGTACCCATTACTGAGAAGTCTGGTACGGGAGCCTCCATGGCCTTTGCCTTCGATTCCACACCTGTTGTCTCAGGAGGACAGTCATTTGCTCAATGTCAAGCTTCACTTTCTTCACCTAACAGCCTGGCATATTCTGTTTTGAACCATAGTGGGTCCTACTTCCACAGCAAGTTTTGAATGTTATTTTGGAAGCTAGAAGGCCTAGTACAAGGAAAGTGTACGCAGATAAATGGAAGAGATTTTTATTTTGGAGTGCAGCAAAGGATTTTGATGTTTCTGAGCCTAATTTAAGTGTGGCTCTTCAATATCTTACTGAGTTACTGGACAAAGGTTTGTCCTTCTCTTCTATTAAGGTTCATGCTGCAGCAATTTCGGCTCACTATGATTGTAACCCACCATTGTTTTCTCATCCTTTGTTCAAGCAATTTCTTAGAGGGGCAAAGAATATAAGACCCCCACGTAGAGCTCCTACTCCTGCTTGGGATCTCAATTTTGTGTTGGAGAAACTCACTCTACAACCTTTTGAGCCTGCAGCTACTACCGAGTTGAAATATTTATCATGGAAGACTGCTTTTTTGTTGGCCATTACCTCTGCAAGAAGGGTTTCTGAATTGCAGGCCCTTATGGCAGTTGAGCCTTTCTTAATTTTCCATAAGGATAGGGTATCTTTACGTACTAATCCTTCCTTTATGCCTAAAGTGGTTTCTAGTGTAGCTTTAAACCAAACTATTCATTTGCCTACTTTTATGCAAATCCCCAAAATAAAGGGGAAAAGATTTTGCACACTTTAGATGTACACAGGCAGTTGCGATATTATTTGGACAGAACTAAAGGGTTCAGGCAGTCTCAGCAGTTATTTGTTTCTTTTGCTTTGAGTTCTCAGGGCAAGCCTGTGTCAAAACAAACTATTTCTAAGTGGATTGGGTTTTGCATTGCTTTCTGTTATTCCCATCATGGCAAGGAGATTCCAGCTGGGATTAGGCCTCATTCCACTAGGGCTACTGCCACTGACAGCTTTTTAAGGGGTGGCAACTAAGGATATTTTGGAGGCAGCTACTTGGAGTTCAGTGCATACCTTCTCTAGGCATTATCACCTTCCACTTTACTCTAAATCTAGGGCTGGTTTTGCCACTGCTATTTTGCAGGGCATTTTGGCAGCTCCTGCTTCTTTATAGTTTTGCCATCCTCCCTTACCTCTGCTTTGGGATTCTACCCAAGTGTAAGGACTGCAGCAATGTGAGATGAAGAACATAGTACAGTTTTGTACCTACCATAAATGTAGATGTTCAAGATCCACATTGCTGCAGTCCAATTTACCTCCCTCCTTCCCCTCTGTGGTTAGAGGCGGTTGTGTGGGTTGGGTTGTCAATATGGTGTATATTGTATATATTGTACATATTATTAGTGCAAGGGTGGTTGGTTGGTTGTTTGCTGTCTTTTGGTTTTGACCTTTCTTTTTAGGGTCTTCTGACATCTGGGGCAAGAAAAGACTGAGGATATGACGTCGGTCATGCGCATTTGTACCCTGACGTTCTGATGTCAGTCAAATGCGCCTTGACCGACGTCAGCCTTATACTTTGATATTCGGGCCGACCGAGGACAGCGGACTACCCAAGTGTAAGGACTGCAGCAATGTGGATCTTCGAACATCTACATTTATGGTAGGTACAAAACTGTACTTTTTTCATAAAGACAGGGTTTCTTTACATACCAATCTTTCATTTGTCCCCAACGTTTGTTCTTCTGCCACATTGAACCAGTCCATTGAACTCCCAGTCTTCTTTCCCACTCATAGCAATGCAGCGGAATACCGTTTTCACCAGTTGGATGTTCACAGACAGCTGCGTTTCTGTTTGCAAAGGACCAAAGAATTTCAGAAGTCAGACCAGTTGTTCGTTTCCTTTTCTGATTCCAGATTGGGTTTGCCAGTTTCTAAGGTAACATTGTCTAACTGGATTTCGAGTTGCATAGCTTTCATCTAAAGCTCATAGGGCAGACCCTTACCCCACAGGATCAAGGCTCACTCTACCAGGTCTCTGTCTACCTCTGCAGCCTTCCAAGCCAGGGTATCAATTGATCATATCTGTGCAGCAGCTATGTGGGCTACCCCTCACACCTTTATTACTCATTATAAGTTGGATTTGGCTTCTAGGGGTAGAGCATCCTTTGGCTCCACGGTGCTTAGGAGTATCTTCCAATGAGCCACCAAAGAATAAGGTGCTAGGGACGCTGTCCCATATGTAAAAATGAAGGTGAGATTGGACTACCTAACATAAAGAAGTTATGTACTCACCATAACGTTCCATGTTGGTAGTCCATCTCACCCTTCATTTTTACCAACCCTCCCTCCTGCCCCCATCCTGGAAGATCCGGAGGTAATATTATAAATTTCTTGGTTGGCGACCCTTTAGTATCGGCTTGTTGGTTAAGGGTTTCTTTCTATCTCTTTCTATCGCTAGTGAGCAGCAAACAAGATCTGGAGATTGCACTGGTGCACCATGGGATACCTGCTTAGCCACGAGCCAACCAGAAGTCTTCGAGCTTGAAAATCGGCCGAGTCGGAGCCGAGGATCGGCTCTGAACCCATATGTAAAAATGAAGGGTGAGATGGACTACCAACATGTAACGTTATAGTGAGTACATAACTTCTTTTTTTTTTACAACATTTCCTTGGATGAGATTTATGCAGGTGTGACATTGCGTATGTTTTCCGAAGGTCACAGGCTGGATTTGGTTTCCTGGCCCAGAGGTCCTGTGTTGGAGGTTCCCTGTGTCCTGATTAGTTCCATGATAAGTGTTTCCATGGCTTTACATATGAGGCAGGTCAGACATGGGTCTATAATGACCTGGGTCTGTGCCTTATGCAGGTAACTGATTGAAGCAGTTCTCCCTTTGCTTGTTACAAAACCTGAATGGAGGTTGAGATTGAACAGTGTTGTTAGAGATGGGGCTAAGTTATGCTTCATGCTCTTTAAAATGCATCCAGGGATACTATTAGTATCCACTGATGTAGTATTTTTAGCTTTTGGTAGCACTTTAAGGAATTGGTCTTGTGTGATAGCTGGAGGCAAGACATTTTCAGGTATATCTTGAAGGACAGACAGAGGGGAGAGAGGGTAAAAGAACAAAATTTATTGGCTAGAAGGTTCACTATACCTTCACCATCAATGTAGGTAACATCGTTCACAATCAGCTCAGAGCATTGCTGCTTTGTGTTTTTGAGATTACGAACATAATTTAAAAAAATGCCTTATGATTTTCTTTGGCTTGGGTAGCTATTTTAGTCTCAGACTTGGCATTGGTGGATTTTATTAAGCTCCTGAGCTGTTTGTTTATTTCACTGACAAGGGCTCTAAACTTCTGGGAATTACTCTTGTTATGGTTCTACCACGTGCATTTGTTTTTGGGGTTTGCCCTATACTTGTTCCTATGGGGTGCAGCTACATCTATGCCGCTGTTTACATGCTGGTATAATGTGGTGTTGTACTTCTGCATATCCAGTAGAGTTAACTGGGTTTGGTGAGGATTTCAAGCTTGTCAGTGTATCACTTAAGAGTAGGTGGCTTGTCTTAAGAGAAATTTCTAAAGGTACCTTGTGTGGGAGGAATCTCTGGTTTTAGTTTTCGAAAGAGACTGCTTATGGTCAGACCTAACAAGTAATGAAGATACGCAGGGGACAGTGCAGGATGCTTCCATATTAATAAGAACATGATCCAAGATGTTATTTTCCCTAGTGGGTACTCGTGACTTATTGTTCCATGACATTTGGATTGACAAAGTTGAGAAAACTTTTTTGTTGTTGTTGATGGTGTCGATGATGACCTTCAGTGTTCCTATGGGATTGTCAGTCTCGGCATAAAGGATCAGTTTTTTGGAGTTGAGCTTAGTGCGGATTCCTTCTGTGCTGATGTCGACACTGACAGTGTCTTCCTTCTGACAGTCTATATCAGCACTATCTGTGCTAAGAACTGAGTTAACATCTGAATTGATACTGCTGAATGTGCCCTTATGGCATTGTGTCCCTCTTGTCACCTGTCTTAACCCTGACATCAGCAGATGATAATTTGTTTGAGTCAGCAGCCATTCTCCTTCTGGAACTGTAGGGCAAAATGTCTGAAAATCTTGTATGGAGTCTTTCAGTGGTTTCTGGGTGTCACCATGTTTCGTTGTCATCCTTGGATCTGTCACACCTCTGATGGGTATCAGAAAACACATGTACAAGTGAAGGCACACTGACTCAGCTATGGAGTCTTCAAGCAGACATTGATGACTAAGAGGGTTCAGACTCCTGACACCCCCCAGATGACCCAAGATTTGGGGAATGAGGTGATGAGGCAGAGAAAGGATGGCCCACTACTCCATTGTCTTCACTGCAGTACACTCTGTCTGCAGGAGGCATTTTGGACTGTCCCCCCGACAAACTTGAGAGGTTCCGCCTGTAAATAAAGTTGTTAAACTGGCTAAGTGTGTGGTATGGAACAATCCTTCTATTGTGGCTCCCTTGAAGCTCCCTTCCTAAGGAGGCTCAGTAGGGTCCTCTGGCATCTTATGGATTGTAATTTCTGATAACAGACACTGAAGTCTGACTTAGCTGTAGTAGTGGTCCATAAAAAGACGCTCGTGCTCCAGAGCCCAGCTGACAATTCTCCTGATAAGGAGTAGAGGGCTTTGAACATATTTTGGAAGTGAGTTTATGCAGTTTGTACCTTTTCTTTGAAGGTCATGAACTGTATGTATCTCATATAATAAGGTTTGGTTTAATTCTCAAAGTCTTTTTGGTTTCTAATATCATGACAGAAATGGACCCCATTCCTAAGTCAAAGTATGCTTAAAGTTCATGAAATTAGTATTGTTTCAATCTTTGATGTTAGCCAAAAGTGCTCTTTGCAGCGCCTGCAGTGTGCCCAGAGCTGACTCCTTTTGTAATTCATATGGAGATGCATGTTTCGGTAGCATATCTAAATATGGTTGTAAATTCTTATTTATGAGACCCATTGCTCCTACTGCTGCTGGAACTAAGGTTCCATTGAGAACTAAGAGATGAGATACAGATGTTACTAGACCAGTTGTCAGAGGAGCAGTCAAAGCAAATGTTGCAGTTGGCAACTATTTCTTCTGCTTTAAACCTTACCATGTGGCTTGCTAGGAATTCTTCTGAAGTTCTTCCTAAAGTGCTGGCACCATCTAAGCTATTTATAATTACTCATGGCTTTGGTTAACAGACTTGACTGCGGTGGTGGTGCTGCGGTAGCGCTATCACCTGACATTAAGACGTTGTCCCGTTCGATTCTCAGCTAAAGCGTCTTCTGACTGGAGACATGTGTGAATGGCCGTACCTTCGTTGAAGGTTGTGCTTCAGAGCTGGCAACTCGGCACGTAAAAATCTACTGCCAATCATTAGCGGACCAGAGTTTCGTTGTGGCGACCCCTAACCGGGAAAAGCCGAAAGACACACACACACCAAAGTGACCTTCTTTAATTGTCCTTTGATGGAACCACACTTTTTTATCAAATGCATGTGTGCACAAGGAACATATGAAGACAAGAGAAAACTTTAGCTATTGTTGGTGTCAAGTTTCAGGCTAACAATGATCATTCTTTTCTTCTTATCACCTTTATTACATTATCACTTAAGACATAAGCAGGAAAACAGTCCACATTAACAGTTTTTTTCATTTGCATATGCGTATGTGCTTTCTTTCTTCGTAACAGCCATCATTCACTTCAGCATTACATAACTTGCTCAATTCCTGCCCTCCCTTAAAACTCATTCCTCCCCCTAAACATTATTCTACATGTATTGTTCCACAAATTCCTTTCTTTCTCTTCTCTAAAGACTCCACATCCAGTTATTTTATCTTTTTTACAATATGTGGTGCTTTAAATGTAGGTAGTTTAGGTTTTTATTTTCTAGTGATTGTTTTTTTCTTTGGGCAGCCAATAGAATTAGACTTAGTAAGGCCTTGCTATGTCTTAGGAATTCAGATCCTGTGTGTCCCAACTCAAAAGAATCATTTCCTTAGTTACAGCCATTCGTTTCCCCAATATTTCTGGCAGAATAATCTGCAAACTCATTACACTTCCAAAAACATGTTACCAGTTACCTCTTTCTTCTCCATCACACCTGCAACATTTGCTGTCTACCTGAGGAAAACATTTTTTGAAGTCTACTTGAGGTATAACAATATTTAGTCAAACACTTCCAAGAAAAAATCCTAAAGCGTATGGACTTTATTTCATATTTGAGAACCAAACATATATCTTCCCATTGTTCCCTTGTAAATTGCTTTTCAAGTATCTCTTCTCAATCCTTTCTAACCTCCCGTGATTGACTGTTATAGTTAGCATGCAATATTTTATATATCCGACTAATTAACCCTTTCTTAACAGCATCTTCTGATAGAAGTTAGACTAAAAGCACTACCGCAGCATGTTGACAGTGATCTGTCTTAAGGAAGCAGTGGCATATCCACATCAGCTTTGGTTCAGGCATGTTAAACAGCATCAAAATAAGCTGGAACGGACCAATGATTTTATTTTTGCAAATTCCAGAGTAGTCACTTACCTAGCAACAGCAGGATATTTGCAGTCCTCCTTCAGTTAGGTGACAACACTGTCCAGAGTTGTGTTGGAGTTCAGTCTGGAGGTGGTTTGGGGCTTTCTGTCCCTTTATCTGTCTGTCTGCCTGGGCATCATGCAGGACAGTTGGGTAAGGACAATAATTTCCAAGGGATATACTGTCCCTTTCCAGTCTTCCCCAGCTCCATTCTCTACTTTTGTCCAATAACCCACTTCATGAAATGATAGCTACAGGAAGAGAGGCCTTGAGACAGAAAAAAGAGCCATCTGAGAGTTCTCATTGGACTAGAAAAGGTTAGGTTACAGGTTCTTTTTGATAACCATGAAAACAAAGGTCAGCAGGCCTATACTTGACTTGAGCAGCCAAAGCAATTCATTCCAAAATAAACCTTCAAATCATCTTGATTCAGTCTATTTTGCCTGTCTGTCTTAAGGAGACTGTACATGCTGTTTTGACCTCCAGCTCTGCATAACGATCACCAAGAAGTCCAAGAAGTAGTTAAACCTTTGGGTTGGAGGTAGCTCTTACCAGTCCCGGACTCTTGCATTTCATCTTACCTTAGCCCCAGTGTGTTCACCAAATACACATCTGTTATTGCATCAAACCAGAGATTGCAAGGAGTGAAGGTCAGGGACACAATTTTCCATTTTATTTATTTATTTATTTTTATTTATTTTACATTTGTTGACCGGGAGAGTCCAACTGGATTACAAGTCCATTTTCAGTGGAGGCCCGGGGAGAAAAGCTCCAAGAGAACATTTTTACAAAACATAGTTTTAAGGACAGATTATTGACATACAATTTTCATAGAAGAGACTTTAGCATACATATTAACTAGCAGATAGGATACATTCATTCTCTAACAAGTTGATTTACTATATGCCTTCTCGTGGTTTTAGTTGAGAAGGACAGACTTTCGACATACAATTTTCATCGAAGATACTTTAACATACACATTAACTAACAGATAGGATACATTCATTCTCTAACAAATTGATTTACTAAATGTTTTCTCCTGGTTTTAGTTGAGAAGGATGACAGACTGATTTATAATATGTCTTCTCTTGGTTTTAGTTGTTTATGGACAGCAGAACAGTGCTGGGTAGTTTTCCCTAACTCCTTGAGTGATGGGATGAGCAGTAGATTAACATTTCCCATTTTTGTGGGGAAAATATTGGTAAACCCCCATTATGGAATTTGGCATTTTGGCCCATTGAATTCATATACCACAACCTATACTTCCTGTAATATTTACTACTTATAATACTATCAGTTTACTTTATTAAGAATTCCGTACTCAGAATCTGCTTTAAGTTTGTATATATACATACATATATATATATATATATATATATATATATATATGTATATATATAAATATATGTATATATGTATGTGTATGTGTGTGTGTGTGTGTGCGTGTGTGTATGACATTGTGATCTGTAGTGAGAGTAGGAATCAGGTTGAGGAGACTCTGGAGAGGTGGAGATATGCGCTAGAGAGCAGAGGAATGAAGGTCAGCAGGGCTAAGACAGAATATATGTGTGTAAATGAGAGGGGGGTAGAGGAATGGTGAGGATGCAGGGAGTAGAGTTGGTAAAGGTGGACGAGTTTAAGTACTTGGGATCAACAGTTCAGAGTAATGGTGAATGTGGAAGAGAGGTGAAGAAGAGAGTACAGGCAGGGTGGAATGTGTGGAGAAGAGTGTCAGGAGTGATTTGTGACAGACGGGTACCAGTAAGAGTGAAAGGGAATGTCTACAAGAGGGTAGTGAGACCAGCTATGTTATATGGGTTGGAGACAGTGGCATTGACAAAAAGGCAGGAGTCAGAGCTGGATGTGGCAGAGTTAAAGATGTTAAGATTTGCACTCGGTGTGACTAGGATGGATAGGATTAGGAATCAGTATATTAGAGGGTCAGCTCATGTTGGACAGTTTGGGGACAAAGCAAGAGAGTCGAGATTGCGTTGGTTTGGACATGTGCTGAGGAGGGATGATGGGTATATTGGGAAAAAGATGCTAAGGATGGAGCTGCCAGGTAAGAGGAAAAGAGGAAGGCCTAAGATAAGGTTTATGGACGTGGTGAGAGAGGACATGCAGGCGGTTGGTGTGACAGAGCAAGATGCAGAGGATAGGAAGAAATGGAAAGAGATGATCCGCTGTGGCGACCCCTAATGGGAAAAGCCGAAAGATGATGATGATATATATATATATATATATATATATATATATATATATATGTATATATATTTGTGTGTGTAAATATGTAGACGTGTGTACACGCATATATATATATATATATATATATATATATATATATATATATATATATATGTATACACAGACACACACGTGTATATATACATGTACATATACGTGTATATACATACACATATATACATGTGTATACATGTACGAATACATGTATATGCATGTATATGTATGCATGTATGTATATATATATATATATATATATATATATATATATATATATATATGTGTGTGTGTATGTGTTTTTGTGTGTGTGTGTGTGTGTGTGTGTATATATATATATATATATATATATATATATATATATATATACACATGTATATATATATATATATATATATATATATATATATATATATATATATATATGTGTATATGCATACATATATATGTGTATGTGTGTATATATATATATATATATATATATATATATATATATATATATATATATATATATATATATATCCTTATAGTTAGCACTTTAGCAGACAAACTGATACCACTGGGTGTAAAAGCCTAGGGATGGTATCATCCAGAAGTGGCCCCATGATTCCTCTACATTTTTAACATTTCCCCTGATTATTCAGAAAGCCATGCAGCACATGTCCAGAGTATTTCTCATAGTCCCGTTTTGGAATTGACAAATCTGGTTCCCCTTGTTGAGATTTCATCTGCTGGAGAGGCTCCTCTTTGCCTTTGGTTCTCCAGGAAATTACTGTCCTGTCACTCCAGCAAGTCCCATCTGGAGTTCCACTTCTTACAACTAGCTGTATGTTTTCTGTAATTCCATTAATGGTCGGAAATCCTCATACCTCTGTAGGGAAGTAGAGGTTCTTACCAATGCACAAAAGTCTACTACTAGCAAAACTTCCAAAAGCAGTGGACTTTTGACACAGGTTCAGCTATTCGTTTATTAAAGTGCACTTTGCTGCTGTTCCTAATTTCTATTAAGTCTTTAATTTTATGTCTTTAGTATGTTTGAAAGTGCATAATGCCTTTCCAAAGGCTAGTTTTCTTATAAGACACCACCACCGTACTCAGAAAACGGTACTGTTCTTTGGTGGGATCTATATTTTTTATATTAGAGGAACTTTTGATCAATCCTCTTTGGCAGAGTTGTCTTGGAAAACTCTTTCTGGTTATAAGTTGCAGGCCTTGTCTATTTAAGCCATTTACTTGGTGAAACACAAGAACAGTCTCCATGTGCACAAGCCCTTTTTTGATGCTAAAGGTAATCACTGAAAGTAATTTGAATCATTCAGTTTATTTTCCATTGTTTTCCCCTATTCTTTAACTAATGGAGAAGAGTTATTACACGGTATGGATGTCCACAGACAGTTCAAGTTCTTTAGAGACAGAGTAAATCATTCAGAAAGGACCGTCAGTCGTTCACAGGATCATAGGAACATAGGACTAATACTAGGAAAGTGATTATGAGGAACCATAAGATGCCTAGCTATAGACACCTTTAAGTAAACAAGCTTTAATGTTCTTGACAGCCTTGTCAAACACTTAACAGTGCTTACCTCACAAATTGAGCAGGGTGTAAATTTGTGTCTAGTCATCCAGTCATCAAGACAAGCTTTAACGGTAACCAAAATAGTACTTTATTTGACTTCTAGTGGCAGCTTATTCCATAGCTTGGGAATATGTTGTGTTTGGAACCTGTCCCTACAGCTTATTCGATAGACTGGGAATATGCTGTGTTAGGAACTTTTCATTACAGCTGATTCCATAGCCTGGGAATATGTTGTGTTAGGAACCTGTCCCTACAGCTTATTCCATAGCCTGGGAATATGTTGTGTTAGGAACCTGTACCTACAACTTGTCTTGTTTATGGTTTGATATGTGTTTAGTTGAAGTGCTTGTGGAGGCACTGATTGTGTGAAGACATATGAGATCAAATAGGATTGGGTCTTTCATGGTTTGTAAAGCTAAAAACAGGTCACCTCGGTGCAGCTGGTAGGCTACCAAGTATTAGGAGAGCCATGCTAATTGTTTGGGATAGTTGAAGGATTTAAGACCTTTTAATTTTTTTGGTTAGAAATCTAGGGAGGCCTTTCCAGCTGAGCAATATGCCTGGATTTGTACATCCCAAAAGGGTCATTGTATTCATTGATGAGTCTGATAAGGGAAAACTATAGGGGTAGGATGTAGTGTTTGGTTCTTGAAGATATCCCCTTGGTAATTAACTGGGAAAGACAGAAGAATTTCTAGACTATGGTGGAAACTTGATGATCAACTGAGAGAGAGAGAGAGAAAGAGAGAGAGTTGTCTATACAAGTATTTAGGTCTCTTATGTCCGTCTCTGTCTAAAGAGAAGTTCCATTTATAACATATTAAATGAGAGCAGCTGTTTTGCTGAATGCTACTATGTTGTGCTTTTATGCATTTAACTGTAGACTGTTTTCAGTACATGAGGTGTGTGCATATTCCAACCCTTGCTGGAAATGTTCAGTATCAGTGGATGAGTAGAAACAGTATCCAGCTTGTAATCATCAGCAAACTTGGTCAGCCTTTCTTCTGAGATATTGGATTGAATGTCTGCAAAATAAATGCCAAACAGGAGAGGGCCTAGCATGTATCCTTGTGGCACACCACTTGTTACAGTTCTACATTCAGAGAGTCTAGCAGCAGGTTTCACAATGTAGGACTTGTTGGATATCCAGATTTCAATCCATCGACAGTGTAGGGGAATTTTTGTTTGTCTAATTTTTCATTAATTCCAGCATGGGGGATAGTGTCAAAAGTTATCGGGTCAAGATAAGCAGTGTGCACAAACCACTGTCTGCAGCCTCTGGAACCTTTTCAAATGAGCTTACTAGGTTCAGGGGGCAAGACCTGCCTTTCACATAACCAGACTGTGTGTGGTATAATTTTGTTAAGTTGCCTCTGTCTGCATTAATGAGTTATGCTGTTCATAGGTTCATACTAGGCTATCTGCCCTAGGGCATTTATAAGCCTAGCCAGAATGTGTTTAGCTTTTGCCACCCATTTTAAATTTATTTTGCTATGCCCTTTTTCGAGGTTAGTATACTGTGCCTCTGTCTAACAGTGACACAGAAGTATTACCCAGGGTAAACCTACGATCTCCCATCCACTCATCAAGATTCCTCTTGAAGAGAGTCAATGAGGGACTCTGCCTAACCTGGACTGGGATTTTATTCCAGAGTGAAGGGAGCCTCTGGGTTATGAATCTGTCCCTCCAGCATGTCCTATTTATTTCAGTGCTGAGGTTCAAGTCTCTCGAGCGTGTAGCTCGATGGGATTTGGATTTTCTGAGGTGCAGCATGTCCATTAATTCCAGGTTGGACATGGCTTTATACGTCTGGCACAGATTGCCTCTGAACATGCGGTATGCCACTGAGTAGAGCTGGAGATTCTTTAACCGGGCAGCATATGGCATCTGTTTGAGCCCTTTGATCCTCTTGGTGAGGTACTTTTGGGGTCTTTCCAGTTGCTGCAGGTGTCTGGTAAGGTACATCCCAAAAGGGGCATTGTACTTAATTATGGGCCTGATGAGGGATGAGTAAAGAGGCACGATGACCTCCCCTGATCTAGATGTGAATCCCTTCATGATTAGGTGGGCTATATAAAATGTTTTTCTAACCACTTTGGCCACATGGTTGTCAAATGAGAGATTGCTATCAACTTGGGTCCCCAGGTCCCTAATTACTTCTTCTGTACTTAATGTATTACCACCTATGTGGTAATTTGTGGGCACTTTGTTTTTGCCAAAGGGGATGACTATACACTTTTTGGCACTTAGCTTGAGGCCATGGCTTTTGCACCAGTTGTCTGTTTCTATGAGGCCCTTTTGGAGGATGCTTGTGTCGGCTGGAGAGCCGATTATGGCGCCCAGTTTGCAGTCATCTGCGAACTTGGTCAGCCACAGTCCTTCCGTGTTGGCCTGTACCTCTGAGAAATATATACCGAGCAAGAGAGGTCCTAGGACTGAGCCTTGTGGGACACCACTTGTAACTGGTTTGGAGTCTGACGTGGCTCCAGCAATTCTAACCATGTGGGTTCTGTCCTTGAGCCAGTTTGCAATCCATCTAGTGACATAGGGGTTTATATTTAAGCTGGTGAGCTTATCTATAATGCCCGAGTGGGGTATTGTATCGAAGGCTTTTGCGAGGTCCAGCTAGGCTGTGTGGACCACCTTCCCCTCGTCAATGGCCTTGGTGACTGTTTCAAAGAAATCAACCAGGTTTAAGAGGCAGGATCTGCCCTTAACAAAGCCGAACTGGGTAGGATCCAGTGTCTGTAGGTCCCCAATATCTTTATTTATGAGATCCATGATGATCCTTTCCATAGCTTTGCAGACCAAGCTAGTCAGGCTTATGGGCCTATAGTTTTCAGGATCCGTTGAGGCACCACCTTTATGGAGAGGGACCACTGTTGCTGTACGCCACTCTTTGGGCACATATCCTGTAGTAAGGCTGAGATTGAACAGTAGTTTTATGTTTGGGTTTAGCTCTTCTTGGAGTTCATGTAGGACGCAGCCCGGGACACCGTCTGGTCCCATTGATGCTGTGTTTTTTGCTTTGGAGAGGGCGGCTCTTACCTGAGCATCTGAGATGTCAGGGGTAGCACTCTGCTGGGATAGATATTTGCCCTTTGGTGGGAGAAGTTTGCGCTGAACCTGTCAGCTAGGATGTTGGCAATGTCTGTGGGTTCAGTGTATTTTTTGTCATTTTGGACTAATTCTGAGCATATCTGGGAATTACCACCCAGGTTCCTAACATAACTAAAGAAAGCCTTGTGATTATCCTTAGTGTCCTGTGCAATTTTTCTCTCGAAGCTGGCCTTAGACAATTTTATGAGTGCCCATAGTTTTTTGCTAATACTGATCAGTGATGCCTTCCCTTTTTGGGATTTTGCTCTATCATTTAGTAGCTTCCTCCTTCTATTGTATAGTTTGTTTATGGCTGGGGTCCACCAGACAGGATGTCTGCCTTTGGAGGATTGGGTCTTGGTTTTATTTGGGATCGTGTGATCCATGCATTCCTGAAGGTGTTCATAGAATGCGTTTATAAAGGATTCTGCAGTCTGGGCCGTATTTTCCACAGGCCCGGGGGCTTTGAAGGATTCCACCTTGGTTTTGAGGAGTGTGAAATTTGCTTTAGAGAAGTTTTTCACTGTGGTTTTCTGGGCAGGGGGTGGGGTCGGGATGTGAATATCCAGTGAGATTAGTTTATGGTCTGATCTTACCAGTGAGGGATACACTTCTGGTCTGGAGCATAGAGTCCCCATGTTGGTGATGATCAGGTCCAGTATGTTTTCCCCTCTTGTGGGAGTGGTAACAAGTTGTTCTATAACATTTGAGTTTATAAATTCTAGGAACCTTTGGGCTAGGGTGTTGGAGCTAGAGTAATGCTCCCAGTCTATGTTTGGGTAGTTGAAGTCGCCCAATATAATGGTGTTTGGAGAGACCTTCATATTTTCCAGTGTTCTCAGGAAGGCCGAGTGAGGTTCCTGGGTTTGGGAGGGTGGTCTCTAGCAGGCTATAAACTGGAAGGCAGTTTTACCCACTGTTAGTTGCACATGGATAGTCTCTGATGCTTCGTGCTTTGCCACCAACCTGGAGGTGTGGGTATGTTTGATGAATATCGATACTCTCCCTCCTTTTGTGGTTCGGTCCAAGTTTTGGGGCCGAAAAGCATGGTATGAGGTATAACCTGGTAGTGCTGGGGTGCTCTCCGGAGCCCTGAACTAGGTTTCTGTTACTGCACAGATATCGATGTTCTCCATGCTAAGGAGAGTTTCGAGTGCATGCATCTTGAGGTTTAGACTTCTGGCGTTGAGTAGCATTACTCTTAGTTTCTTATCCCTTGTGATACCTATGGAGGTGGGTTTGTCTTTTCAGCCTTGCCTAAAAAAGGCACTATGGGGGTAGCAAGAGCCTTTGCCAATATCCAAAGCCCAGGGTGACAGGTGCAAGCCGCCCTAGCGAAGCATCGTGGCTTGTCGAGCATATCATCCCAAGCTGACAGGCATTGATCCCCTTTGAATGACACCAGTACTTAAGCCAATTGTTGAAATTGATCATCTTGTCTTCATATTGTGGCATCATTCTTGGTGAGGGTAAGATGCTACTTAAGGTCAGGGTCATACCGGCCTGGGCTACATGCTCAGAGAGCTCCTTTATGTCTCTTTTCATGTAGTCCAGGGTGGTGCCTCAGGTCATTCACACCAGCATGGACAATGACTGAGTCATATTTGTACTTGCCTTGGAGTGACCTGAGTGCTTGTGTTATGTGGCGGATCCTAGCGCCCGACAGGCTGCTCACCATGACCCTCTACTTGTTCAGCCTGGTGAGCGGGACGTCAGTGTGCCTGACGATAGAGTCACCTATTACAAGTGTATCAGGTGTGTTGTTTAGTCTTAAGGGCTGTGACTATTCGGCACACTGGCTTTGTGAGATATGTGTTGCACGTGTTTTGTTTTGGGGTAGCGGTTGCTTGGGTGTCTGCTTGGGAGGGCTCTGCTGCTTAGGCAGATCTTTATTTAGAGCCTCCGAGTATGTTTTTGTGTGATTATGTGTTTGGTTTGCTGTCGTGGTAGGTCTATGTGAGACTGGAATTGTAGTGAGTGTGGTTTCCTTCTCCTCCTGACTGGTTATGCCAGTACTGAGTTGAGAGAGCTTAGCCTCCAGTTTGGCTATATGGTTGCATCTCTCACATGTGTTGGAATTTGTTGGGAGGAGGAGAGGGTTGTCTGTGTACATGAGGCAGTTGTAGCATTGCCTCAAGATTCCCAGATTCACCAGCTGGACCGGAGAGGAGATTGACAACTGACCTTTGGACATGCTAGAATAATATTGGGAATTCCTTAATAATTGAAAACAAGGGCCAGTGGGGAGTGAAGGTTTTGCATATATGACTGGTAAGACCGATGGACCTATAATTGTCTGGATTTGTGAAGAAGCAAAATAAGGCTCATAGGCAGTTACAAGGCATGCTGTCCAGAACATCATTATGGAGCTTAGCCCAAATTTCCAATTGCTCAAAGCACTGTTTGATTAAATGACTTGGTCAAGGCCACACTGTAGGTAAATAAAGGCTGAGAGAATCCAGCCCTAGATGACAGGAAGTAGCTTGTTAACAGGTCATTGCCTTAATCCTCTGAACTAATAAAAAAAACCTTGGCTGTAGTACGTGTAAAAATTTGTCTTGTTAAGTGGTTGATTGAATATGTTAAATTCTGCTTTGAAAAGTGTAATAAGCCTTTGTCCTCTAATCCAGAGATCCATTCCACTACAGCAATGGCTACCCTTCAGTCATTTTTTTCACAGTGCGGCCTTGGATGAAGTGCAGCAGCTAATTGGTTTCTCTGAACACCTTTGCAAGACAGTATAAACCAGACATGATCTCGAGACCCAGTTGAGGTATGTTCCTCTGAAGGTGCTCACCCAGGAAGATAAGCTTGGACCTCTGCCCTGCTTATCCTGTTGTATCATTTTAGTGGGCGTATAACTTTCATGTCTAGTATGAGGAGGTCCATCCTTGGTAACTTACCCACCAGCTTCTCTCCCTCCTTTTGTTGTTTTGCTCTATATGTCTGATTCATGCTTTATCTGCTTTGTGTAGCATACCAGAAATCTGGAGAGGAAAGTCTTGGCATGGAGGATTATGGGCAAAGGGAAGGAGTTTATTAGCCTTGGAAAGATTTTGGTGCTGAGCTACCTAACACATGATTGCATTAGTTCTGCTGTTACAGAGGACAGAGCTGTTCATCCATATCTGTCATAATGCTAAGTACATAACTTGTGTTTATGTAGATCACTTGGTTATCTGACAAACAGTGTATTGGACCTTCATCAGGTTCTCTTCCTTCGTTCCTTTTATCAGAGCTGATTTGTAGTGATAGACAAATTTCCCATGTTAGGTTATATGGCTGTGTTTTCTTGGGGCATAGCTGGAAGGAACCAGATAGAACAAGCATACCCTGCCAGATCCAAGGTCTGGGCACAGTCCTTGGCAGGGCCGAAGATGGATTGTTGAAAAAATCAGTTGATGAGCTGTCATGGTACTTTTCATTTACAAATCCTATGATGTCTTGCAGCTATGGCTTATATTTTAGAGATGCATTGTTATGGCAGATAGTTCCCATAACTGTTGTCTTCCATGCTTCTACACCAGCAGGCTGCTGTGGTGTAGGCAGTTTGGTTGCACATGTAGGGCGTAGGCACTTTGGTTGTACATGTAAGGCTTAGGCATTTTGGTTATACATGTAGGGAACAGCCATTTGCTATGAAAGGTGGTTTTAGCTAGGACAGAAGTAGAAGTGATATCTGTTATAATCATTGCTTAGGTTATATCGTACTGCATTATGAAAGGGTTACAGCTAAGGTAAGCAGGATGCTGGGTGTATAGTCAGGGGAGTCTACTTGAGAGGCTCTGAGATCATTCCTACAAGGAACAGTACATTGTTAAGGCTGTGACTAAAGTATTGTATCTGCTTCTTTTGGCTATACGGAAAATAAGAGGTTAGGCTGGTAGAAATAGTGCAATCAAAAATTAAATGATGGGGTGTGAGGGGGTAGACATATTAGTGTTAGTATTTCTGTTCATTTAGAACCATTCTAAATGTATCCACCCTAGGTCTAGGGGTGCAGTAGAGTTTGTATGATTCTTGTCTGTAACAGGCTTCTGCAGATTACCTTTCTCAGCTTTGTTCACTGCATTTCCTTGCTGTTTGCCATGCATTTTCATAGACAAGGTATTATGTTAGTAAGTAGACGTCGTGGCCTGTTTTGCAGTATATTATTATAGCAATAACCCACGCCTGGGTGTGGGTAATGCTGGATTTACCCACGGTTGGCGTGGTTTGGTCAAGAGGGCGAAGCCCGAGTGGCCAAACAAAGCCAACCGTGGGTAAATCCAGCATTACCACACCCAGGCGTGGGTTATTGCTATTATACAATGACATTATTTAAAAAAAAAAAAAAATTACTTTTCTTAAATAATGGCATTGTATAATGCCTCCTTGCTGCCCTTCCGCAGCTGTCTGGTATTCTGTGGCAGTTCTGATGTACTGCGCATGCCTACGCTGTACATCAGAGTTGTGGACAAAAGCAACGGAGAAAGCAAGATCTCCGTTGCTTTTACTGTTCGCTATGTTAAATGGGTTTAACATAGCGAGACAGTTTAAAAAGCAACGGAGAATCTCCATTGCTTATTTTAAAGCTGTCTCGCTATGTTAAACCCATTTAACATAGCGAGACAGTTTTGAAAAAAGCAACGGAGAAAGCAAGATTTCCGTTGCTTTTTACAAACTGTTTTGCTATGTTAAATGGGTTTAACATAGCGAGACAACTTTAAAGTAAGCAACGGAGATCTCCGTTGCTCATTTAAAAGCTGTCTCGCTATGTTAAACCCATTTAACATAACGAGACAGGTTTTAAAAAAAAAGCAACGGAGAAAGCAAGATCTCCGTTGCTTTTTACACACTGTCTCTCTATGTTAAAGGAGTTTAACATAGCGAGACAGCTTTAAAAAAAGCAACGGAGATCTCCGTTGCTTTTTTAAAACCTGTCTCGCTATATTAAACTCCTTTAACATTGCGAGACAGTGTTGTAAAAAAGACTTATACTAATGGAAAAAGTCCGGGCGACCAGACCTTTTTCCATTAGTATAAGTCGATTTACAATGTGCACGCTGACCAATCAGCGTGCACGTTTTGGAATATTAATGGAGGATCATGGTATAAATTTGAATAATTACTGTGTGCTATCCTCATTCCTTAGGTCATAGCTTCCGCACTTCATACAATTGGATTATAAAGTGACTGCTTAAACTTAAGTTCTACCTGAATAACCTGATATTCCAACTAGCAGAATATTATATTGCTACTGATTCTGGATTGCTGCTTCCCAGTTTCCACTCAAGATTCTTGACCCTAAGTGCACTGAATTATTCCCACCTTCCTACTCGAAACCAAAAGGAACTTTGAATAAATGAGTTCACTCTGTTCAAACTAATTGTATAATCTCAGGAACTAATTAAAAGTCAGTACTTATTGCAACTTATATCTAATTATGGGTCTTCTGGTAACAGAAGATTCAACTTTTAAGAGTAGGTTTGGCAGCAGAGCATCAGAAAAACTGAAAAGTGTCTCATGGTTGCACTAATTTGACTGTCTGGAATGGATGCTGTAATAACTGAACCAAATCATTATTAAGGCAAATAGCCGTCTGTTTCCTTAGAAACAAAATGTAATAGCCAGTTATTTACTTGGTTGTTTGTATCATTTTTTTCCTGATAACACAGTCTCTGCTTTAAGCAATACATGGCTAACCACAGTGATAGCTTGTCTGTGCATCTGTTTATCTTTAGACTCAAGGCTTTTTTAATGGAAGTGTGGTTAAAGTTGTACATATTTAAAAAAAAACAGACATTTTAAATGACAATAGTAGAAACTGCATCTTCCTAATGAGCTTTGCTTTCTCTGAGGTTTATTCCAGCTGCAGATTTAAACCACTGCCAGGAGTGTAGCTTATTAGTTAATTTATTTATTTTGCATTTGTTGACTGGGGTAATGAACTATCTGTAAAGACCCATTTCAGTCACTGTGAGGGATGAAAAGACCAAAATGACAAATCACAGCAATTAATATTTGCACTAGGTACAAGGGAGATTCGTTAATACATCTTTAAATGAACAATACATTAATGATTAGTATTGGTTACTCACATACACAGATCAAATATTTCAGCTATGCATCATAGCAAAAAGCAAGATTTAACAGCAACAGAGGCTGTGGTACAGATCTACAGTGAAAAAAAACTTAACCCTATAAATAATTTTTAGAGTGCCCAGAATTCTCATTACCCCAAGTAGAGGCTTTGGATCGAAGTAGCTACATAAAGTTTCTTAAATGTTGTCTTTATGATGTTCATCGTGTTTCACCGTTGCAGTCATTACTCTTGGGTTATCCTGCTGGCAGGCTACCCGCAGTCGGCCAGAATTCCAAAGTCTAGGTCCGGCGTCGGTTGCTGTCGACTCTTCCCTGACGTCAGTGCGACAGGGGTATAAAAGATGCAGCCGACGCCATTTTCTTCAGTCTTTCTTGCCATGCGGTGCCCGAAGCAAAAGCAGTTCGCAAGTGCCGGCCAGCCGACTCCTGAGATTTTCACAGACGAATTTCAGATCCGAAGTCTTCATTAAAGCTAAGTACCCTGTTGGGGAAACTTTTTTCTTGCTCCAGACCGATGTCAGAAAAAGTTAACAATTGTATGTCTTGTGGGAAGCAAATACCTCATAAGGATTATCATTCTTACTGTATTCCTTGATTAGGCCCTGATCATAACGTTGCTAGCTGTCGGTTTTGTGCTAGATTCAACAAACGCACTATTAAGCCTCGGTTTGATTTTGCTTATCATTACTTTGGCCAAAAATTCAATTACATAATGCCGTCGGAACAGCCGATGACCGGAGTTTCTAAAAAACGCAAGGAAAAAGAGAAGGACAGGCATCCGAGATCCAAAACCGACGACGAGGCTTCTGCTAAGCCAGTCGCCGGTTCGCCGGTTCTCAGTGAGGTGCTTTCGCAGCCCCTGACACCCGCTACCTCAGAGCCACAGGCCGCTGACGACTCCCACGTGGAGCCAGCTAGGCCTCTGGATACTCAAGGTATTGGACACTCGGAAATCTTTCCCTCAGATGGGTCCGGAGCCGCTGAGCAGGCATCGGCTTCTGAGGGTGTTTTCAGACCTACACAGCTATATGTAAAGCCTACTTCAGCTTCAAAAGCAAAGACTACAGCAGCAGCTTTAAAGACAAAGAAACAAGTACAGCATTCTCCAGGACAGACTTCCATGCCTAAGAAACAGATGTTCATAATGGCCGAAGACCTTATTACCTTGATCAGGGGTTCCCATCCCCCTCCTGACAAGAGGCCTAGGCAAGAGACAGACTCTGGCTCTTCAGATCAGGTTTCCATTTCCTCTGACTCCTCTTCTGTACAGGAATACTCTCTTCCTCCCTATGAGGATTCTGATGTTGAAGAATCCATTCCTTCAGCCTCTCCTCCTGAGGATTATTCTTTTGGGGAAACCCTGCATACCATGAGGGAGCACTTTCACTGGGAGAGCCAAGATTACTCAGAATCAAAGAAAAGGCTTAGAGATTTTCTTTTACTTCCTCAGCACAGGCCTCTTGCTATTCCCCCTGTGCTAGACATTGTAGATGATGTATTTTCAGAGTCCGGCCTTTCTCCAGACTCCTTACCTCCAGCTCCTGTTAAACCACATAGACCCAGAAACTATTTCTCAGGGTCCCAAGGGGGTTAAGGCCGCTACTGCAAAAAACCCTGTCCCTTCTGACAGGGATTCAAGGGCACTTTTCAGATGGTGGAAAAAGGTTTACACTTCTGCTACTTTGGCTGTGAGGGCTTTAAATTGTCAATTTCATGTGATTAAATATCAGCAATACTTAATGTCACTGTTAAAACAGAAAATGTTGACTAATTCTGATTGTACAGAAAATAAGGAAATGCAGGGTTTATTGCATGCAACTGAACAAGTGGGAAAGCATACATTGCAATGTGGTTTTGATTCTCTGGAGGCCTCCTGCAGGGCCGCAGTTACGGGTTCTGTCATTAGGAGGCATGCTTGGTTAAAGGAACAAAATCTGCCTGATCATGTTAAAGCAAAATTATTAGATGCTCCATTACAGCATGACACTTTATTTGGTGTTAAAGCAGAGGAGGTTTTGAAGAAAATGGAGGACAAAGCGAAATCTATGCAAACAGTAAAGGATTTCTTACAGGTTCAGCCACCAAAATTTAGCAGGAACTGGCCTACAAAGAATTGGTCCTTTCCAGTGTTGGACAGGCCACAAAGAGGCAGATACAGACGTCCCAGAGGCAGATCCCAGCCCCAGGGCTCATACAGGCCTAAACAGTGGGGCGCTTCTACCTCCAAAAGTGGAGAAGACAAAACACAGCCATACAGGAAACTGTCCCAATGACTTGCCTCTGCCAGCACCAAGCACTTATCTTCTTGCAGCCCCCTTAGGGGGAAAACTAGCACTTTTCTCTCAAAATTGGCACATGATCACCCAGAACAAGTGGGTATTGAATATAGTGTTCCAGGACTACAGGTTCCACTTTCACACCCTGCCAAAGGCAAAAGGTATGCCAAACCTGCCACACAGTCAATGGGCAGAGGCACAAAAACAAGTTTCGTCCCTTATGCAAATGAGGGCCATTCAGCAAGTACCACAGCAAGAGCAGAGACAAGGATTTTACTCAAGACTTTTCTTGGTCTCCAGAAAGGACAAAGCCTGGAGACCAATACTGGACCTGTTTTTTCTAAACACATTTCTGGACGTTCCAAAATTCAAAATGTTAACTCTGCAGCAGCTTCTGCCCATGCACGGCAAGAAGGCTTGACTGGTAACTTTGGACCTAAAAGAGGCATACCTGCATATACCAATCAGACAATCTTGCAGAAGATACCTCAGATTCATAGCTGGCTCAATGCACTACCAATTCTCTGCACTGCCCTTTGGCTTATCTACCGCGCCCAGGGTCTTCACAAAATGCCTGGCACCAGTAATTGCATTTTGCAGACAAAGAGGAATTCAAATTTATCCTTACTTGGACGACTGCCTTATACAATCAGAGAACAAGGACACTCTACTAAAGCATCTGGCGTTCGTAAAAAGATTATTAATTTGCCTAGGGTACACAGTAAACGAAAATAAATCAAAACTAGTACCCTCTCAAGAGATAATATTCCTGGGTGTAAGCTTAAATACAACTGCCCAGATGGCTTATCTCACGCCAGACAAACAAAGGCAACTAACTTCTTACTTCAAAATGTTGGCAACAAAGACCCAGTTATCTGCAAGAAAAATTCTGCAGGCTTTGGGCTTCATGGCAACCTGCATTCTACTAATTCCATATGCCAGACTGCATATGAGGAAACTTCAGTGGTACCAAAAAAGTGTCTGGACTCAACATTGTCAAAACCTGGAAGCATTAATTACCCTCATTCCTTGCCTGCAACAGGAGTTTCGATGGTGGGCTCATGCCTGTCACCTCAACAAGGGGCAGCCATTCACTCTACCCACAGCCAGGCAGTCAGTAACAACAGATGCATCAGATTATGCCTGGGGAGCACACATGGCAGGAAAATGTATTCAGGGCACATGGTCCACAAGCCAAATGCATCTACATATCAATCAAAAAGAGATGCTAGCTGTTCAGAATGCCCTGACAGCTTTCAAGGATCTATTCCTTCCAGGACAACTACTGATAAGGACGGACAATACTACAGTCATGTGGTACATAAACAAGCAGGGAGGCACACATTCCTACCCCCTCTGCAGACAAGCCATGACTTTGTGGAACACAGCATTGACTTATCAAGTACACCTGCAAGCACAATTCATGCCAGGAAAGAACAATACTCTGGCAGACGAACTAAGCAGAAACCTCACGGATCCCCACGAGTGGAAACTGGATCCACAAGTCTTCAGTATGATAACAAAGGAATGGGGATGCCCAGACATAGATCTGTTTGCCTCCCCTCACAACTGCCAACTACAGAAATTCTGCACAAGGACTTATCACAAGCAAGCATGGAAAGTGGATGCTGTGTCATTCAGCCAGAAAAGTCTAACAGTATATGCCTTTCCTCCTCTGCCTCTCCTCCCCAAGGTACTCTTAAGGTCAGACAAGAGAAGCCAAGAGTGATTCTGATTGCCCCAGACTGGCCACGCCAGCACTGGTACCCAATCCTAAAAAGCTTGTCTCAAGGCCCAGCCTGGACATTGCCTCTAATTCCTCACTTACTGACCCAGCAAAACAATCAGATTCTGCACAGCCAACTCAGGACCCTAAATCTGGCAGCATGGCGGATAATGTAACCATTCAAAGCACACCTCTCTCTAAAGCAGTGATGGATGTTATTTTGGAGGCTAGGGGGCCCAGTACCAGAAAATATCATGCAGAAAAATGGAAAAGATTCTGTGCTTGGAACCAGGCACAAGGAATTGACACATCTGTACCAAATATTCCTCAGATTTTACAATACCTAACTGAGATGCTGGACAAAGGCCTATCCGTTTCATCAATTAAAATACATGCCTCTGCCATTTCAGCTCATTACAATACGGAACCTCCTATTTTTTCCCATCCATTGCTAAGGCAGTACCTCAGAGTGGCCAAAAACATAAGACCTCCAAGGAGAGCCCCAATACTTGCATGGGACCTCAATTATGTCTTGGAAAAACTCACACTGCCGCCTTTTGAGCCAGCCAATACAGCTGATATAAAGTTTTTATCTTGGAAAACAGCTCTGCTCCTAGCAATAACTTCTGCAAGACGAGTTTCAGAGTTACAGGCACTCATGGCTGTGGAACCTTTCATCATTTTCCATCCGGACAGGGTTTCTCTAAGGATGAACCCAACATTTATGCCTAAGGTAGTGTCCAGTGTGGCCCTTAACCAAACCATTAATTTGCCTACCTTTTATCCAAACCCACAGAATAAGGGTGAGAGACTTCTGCATTCCTTGGACATACACAGACAACTATGCTTCTACTTGAACAGAACTAAAGCTTTCAGAAAAACTGAGCAACTTTTAGTGGCATATGCTGCTGGATCTCAAGGAAAGCCTATCTCAAAACAGACTATTTCAAAATGGATAGGCCACTGCATTCGTTTCTGCTACTCACAACATGGCAAATCAGTGCCCAAAGGCATTAGGCCTCATTCTACCAGGGCAGCAGCCACTTCAGCAGCCTTTCTCAGAGGAGTACCAACCAAAGACATTTTAGAGGCTGCAACTTGGAGTTCAGTGCACACTTTTACAAAGCACTACCATTTACCTCGCTACTCTAAATCCAGAGCAGGCTTTGCCACTGCAGTTCTGCAAGGCCTTATAGCCTCTCCTAATCCTATTTAGGCCCAGTGCACACTTTTACAAAGCACTACCATATACCTCTTTACTCTAAATCCAGAGCAGGCTTCGCCACTGCAGTTCTGCAAGGCCTTATAGCCTCTCCTAATCCTGTTTAGGCCCAGCCACCCAGCCTTAGCTTTGGGATTCAACCCAAGAGTAATGACTGCAACAGTAAAACATGATGAACATAGTACAGTTGTGTACCTACCATAAATGTAGATGTTCGAGTGTATTCACTGTTGCAGTCCAGGTTACCCACCCTCCATCCCCCTTTTCTTTGCTGGGACTTACCTATACTTCTCTATCTTATACAACCTATGTGGTGTATTTGCTTGTAGATGAAGGAAATGTTTATTTTACTGCATGCATAATTATTGGCATAATATTTTTAGCCTACCATTTTGGGGGCACCTGACATCTGGGGCAAGAAAAACTGAAGAAAATGGCATCGGCTGCATCTTTTATACCCCTGCCGCACTGACGTCAGGGAAGAGGCGACAGCAACCGACGCCGGACCTAGACTTTGGAATTCTGGCCGACTGCGGGTAGCCTGCCAGCAGGATAACCCAAGAGTAATGACTGCAACAGTGAATACACTCGAACATCTACATTTATGGTAGGTACACAACTGTACTTTTCTTGACCCATTGCTGTTCCAGTGCAGAGGTAGAATTCTCATCTGTGATGCTGAAACAACTGATGATCAACTGTCTTGTCACTTAGATAGTGATGAGTAGCTACTCTGTATAGCAATTATCCTGTGGATTCTAACAGGCATTGAGTTGTTGGTAAGGTTGGAGGTGCAGACAGATGACCATAGTGCGATATTCTACCTTGATATCATTGCTTACTTGGGAAGGGGCTAACAGAGTAGGACATAAAAATAAAAGCTTGGCCTTCTAGTTTGATTGCCTTGTGAGTCCATTTCCCAGCCATCACTGCTGCAGGCAGTGACCAGTGGATGGACTTCTGGAACTTATATACATTTTTCTTTACAACGGAGTAAGAAATCTGACTATAATAACTTAAAAGTTATTTTTGCATCCTGTGAGCTTATTTCCGTTGGCTGTCTTATCCCTCTTTTATACCCATTTCCAAATTCCATTTTTACCCTCGCCAGGCACCCCACCCCATCAAAAAATTACAGAAAGGAGGGCAGTGAAGATGATCTTCAAAAAAACATCCACCAGCCCAGAAGGATGTATAGTATTATTCTAAATTATTTTTAATGCCCAGGAACACCAAGGATCTCAGGCCAGTCTTCGATCTTGGTGACCTGCACGTTTATTTCCAATGAAATCTTTTGAATGAAGTCTTCATCCTTACCTGCTTAGCAAACCTTTGAAGCTCCAGTGTTTTGTTATAGTGCTTCTGTTTTGACCATAGTCAGGCAAGGTTCACCCAGATGTCCATCCCTGAAGCTGACAGTGTGGTTGATCCATGTGCAGTGATAGCCAATGGTCCAGTTATGTCAAAGCGGTTTCAGTCATAACCTTAACTAACCTTCTACATATACCTTTCATAAGAAGTGAATTTATTTTTTCCATATTGTAGCCAAAAATAGCCTTGACACATTTTCTGCTCCTATGTCAGTAGTTCCCACTTAGTCCGTCAGAACAATTAATTTCTTGTTTAAGTTATTCCATTGTCAAAGCCTGCTTTGCACCCATTTCTAGCTAACATTTATGGCATGAATCTACCATTCTAGCTTCTTTTCAATGTTTGTGGAGCTTTTGTGCGAGGAGTTGCCCTCTGCCAGCCTCCATTACAGTTCCAGCTCCACAGTAGAGCATTTACTTTATGCTCAAGAAGCTTACCCTTCCACTGTTCAATCCCATTGTCTTGTCTGGGTTAAAACTGTTATTTTGAAAAACCTGCTTTTTAGTGTCCGTTACTTCCAGTAGGACAATTACTGAGCTTCGAACATTCCCTCCAACACCTGTTTATTTGGCTTCCCACAAGGAAAGGATGCTGCTTTAAATCAGACCATCTTTCATGCCTAAAGCTGTAACACAATCTTATCTAAAGCAATCCATCCTTTTAACTGTTTTCACCTAGATATATGCTATTCACAGAGAGTATCTCCTCCAGTGTATTGCTGTTCACAGGCAGCTTAGATCTTATGTGGACAAATCTGAATCATTAAAAAATTAAAAAAAAAACAGTTATTTGCCTCATTTGCTAAATCTAAGATAACAACTATGAAAACCCAAGGAATCAAATGGGAGAGTTTTGCAGTTAAACTATCTTGTCAGAAACAGTGATTTGCAGAGATTAATATGAAAAAAAAATAAATTATGGGTCCGATTCCAAAAGACTTACTCTGAGAACAAATCTTTTGGAATATGGCCCTGCATCTCTTTCTACAGATGGAGGAGGAATAGGAAAGGTGTAGTTCTTGGATTTATGGATCAGAGGATAAATGCAGGAACAGGATGCTTCCAGTTTCCTGCAGTCAACAAGCAGCTTCTTCTAGGTTAAGGATTGCAGCAACAGCCCTGAGGCAAAATATACAAAACACGTTCATGACCTAAATGCTATGGACCATCCTGACAGTTATCTCAGAAAAAGGATATTATGGTTATGGAGGAAATTATAGTCCATTATAAAATATGTCCAGGTCTCTGGCATCTTCCCACACGTCGGTTGAAGGCAGATGGGTTTTAAAGCTTCTTGATTTTATAAGTATAATATACTCCAAGCATCTGTATTAAAAACAAGTCAACCAGTTTATATCTCACATATATCGTAGAAAAATAAGAATATTTAACACAGGCATTCCTCACTCAGGATAACATTTTGTAGCATGATAAAAATAGCAATAATTTTAATAACACAGTATCCCTGTTCAGTTTCCTTTTTCACAGTCTCATATTCATGCAATGTTGATAGTATGAAATATGCATCTTGGCAATATACTTAGGATTTTTCATGAAAAACTGTGGAACTGTCTCATAGGAAGTCTGTAATAAATCAACATGTACGTCTTTCTCTTCCCAATTAAGATTTGCTTACAAGGAATTTCCTGCTACTTCTTCCATGGGTTCTTACATAGCAAAACTCCCTTTGGACAAGCATCTAGCATACTCCCCCACAAAGCCTGAAAT
>NC_056732.1:88026764-88039264 GCF_019279795.1 Protopterus annectens | reverse complement strand
GTTACATTGTGCCCTGCTTCTGCCACCTATCCAGAGGTCCAGCATTTTTTAGTACCTATAGCTTCTATGTATATATTTTTTTCAGGAAGTGAGGGTGAGACATACACAAATTGAAAATAACATTCCCAAGCAGTACTTGAATGTAGACTCCTGTTAAAGTGATGTAAAAATATTATTTCTAAGGACTATTGTTGCTGAAATCGCAGTATGAATGGGAAATCGCAGAATGTGCGTGGTTATGTCTCACTTAATCACCTTCTATAATCAGATGTCCCTGTAGCGTAAGATGGAGTCATGAGCCATGATTGTTTTAGGGTAAGCCCAGCTGTAGATTAAAGTACATCTTGCACAGTTCTTTGTTCTTTTTTGCTACTTCACTGTGCTTCATTTAGTTCATTTGTCATTTTCTAATTCTTGACATTTGTAGTGATATGCACCAAAATGTTTATTTTTCTAATTCTAATTATTATTAGAATGATTATTTGACTTAGAAAAAGCAACGATGCCCTAAGAGAAAATTCCCAACAGATGCCTGTGGCCTTCATATTCCACCTAGAGACTTTCACCTTATTAGTTGATTTTGTTTTAGTAGAATGGGTAGATAATGATTCCCCTTAATGCCCTCGCTTTACTAGCCTAGCTGGGAGGGACTTGAATTTAAGGGCATTATTAAGCAGGAAGAGATAACAGTGTTTTTTTTACTTCTCACACAGTGGATTACTCCTTTTCTTACTTCTGGAAAAAAGGCTAAAAACAAACATTTTGAGAAATTTAGTTATTCTACTGCATAAGCTGAAGTCTACTTCATGTCCCCTGAAGCCTTAGGATTTCAGAAGGGGTGATAAGTGGTGGTGGGGTAGCTACTATGGTACTAAATTGGAACTAGTAAAAGGGAACATTTTCTGTGAAGATGGACCTGCAGTCGTCCCAGATCTTGGTCTGTGGTCTTTATTTCAGCAGTACTTAAGTGTTGTCTCCTGTAATGTAACATTTTCACCCCAGTGTCATAAAACCGTTCATAGGTGTATACTAGGCTAACGGCCAGTGGGGCGTTTATATGCCTAGCCAAGCATCTCAGCTGTATCCTGAAAGTTTGTATGCCTTAGAGGTTATTTTAAGAGATATATTTAAGCAACAACAAGATTTACATTAGAGACATAGGTGCAGGACCCAGGGCTCATTTCCGATTTCCCAACCATTGTCCCTCCAGTGTGTCCTATTTATGTTGCAAGCAAAGTTTAAATCCCTAGACTGAGTAATTCTGATGCTATTCATTTGCCGGATATATAAAAGATCCATCAGAGTGGGATCCAAGGATGCCTTGTATGCCAGGCATAGACTGCCTCTCAACAGTCTGTAGGAAATAGAGTATAGAGATAGGGCTTTGAGGTGATCTGCATAGGACATGCTGTTCACATCCAGTATTCTTTTTGTGAGGAACCTATGTAGACATTTGGAGCTGTCTTTGTTGGCCAGCAAGTTTGCTTTATCTTCCGGTTCTGTGTAGGTGACTCCATTTATAATCAGCTCTGTACACTGTTGTGTGCTGCCTTTGAGCTTTTGGACATAGCTAAAGAAAGCCTTGTGGTTGTCCTGTGCCTGAAAGTCTATCTTTAACTCAAATTTCACGTTAGTAGACTTAATTTGCCTTCTTAATTGTTTTTTCAGATTGATGAGAGTGTTTTTATCCTGCTGGGGAGCGTAACAGTTCCTGAACTTGGTTATGACTTTTTTATTTTGTTGTACAGCCTATTTATGTTTGGATTTCACCAGGGAGGTTTTTTGTTTTTTGAGTTAGTTCTCAGCTTGTTTCTAATAGGCATAGCTGTCTCTATGCATTTATTGACATAATCGTACGGGCTTTCTGTGCAAATTCTCCATAGGTAGCTGTGTTCTCAGGGTTTGAGGGGCTTGCTATTTTGACAGATTATCACTTAGTAGTATGAAGTTTGCCTTGTAATAGTTCTTAAATATTATGAGCTTAGCGGGGTCACTGAACTGATTTTTACTATGAAGGAAATAGCTTTGTGGTCTGACCTTAAAAGAGAGGACAGTACATGGGGAGGTTACAGCGTTCTCCCATGTTTGTAAGTACCAGGTCGAGTATGTTGCATCCCAGGTGGACATATGGACTGTTTGGTCCAAGATGAAGATGTTTATGTTTACAAAGTTCAGGAATCTCTGACCATGTAAGCTTGGGGTTTGAAAGTATCCCAGTTTATAGTGTGGTAGTTGTAGTTGCTCATGAATGTGGTACAAGTTATTGGTTACTTGGGTCATACAGGGTGACCTGTAGTTTGCAAGGATATGATATGGGACTTTTTCTGTAGAAATCTGGACATGGAGAAGCTCAAGCACATCATCCTGCTTGACTAGTCTTGAGGTGAGTTTGTTATTGGTATAGATTGTGAATCTCCACCTTTGCTTCCTGCCTGTGCAGTAGCTGGCCTGATTGTGTGGAAGGCATTGTAACACTGTAGTTCCGGGGTACTGTCCGTGGCTTTAAACCATGTCTCAGTAACTGCACATATGTCTACATTCCTCAGGTTGAGGAGAGCGTGCAGAGAGTGGAGTTTTTTGTTTAGGCTTCTGGCATTGAGCAGTAACACCTTTAGATTCCCTTGGATTGGTTGTGCTACATCAGAAGGTTTGTCAGTTTGGTATTTCTCTAAAAAGGCACTATGGAGTTAGACAGAGGTTTAGCCGGTATTCAAAATCCTAGAGGAGACAAGTGCAGACAATCCTTGGCAAAGCAAAGTGGTCTGTTGACCATATCCTCCCATGCTGACAAATATTGTATCCCCTTGGAATGACACCAGAAACTAAGCCAGTTGTTGAAGTAATTTGCCTTTTGTTCGTATTGTGGCAATCATCCTTTGTGAGGGTGGAATGCTGCTCAATGTGAGACGCATACCAGCCTGGACACATGGTCCAATAGCTCCACAATGTCTCTCTTCATATAGTCCAGGGAGGTGCATCTCAGGTCATTTACAACCACATGGATTATGTCTGAGTCATGCTGGTACTTGTCATCTAATGCCCTGAGTGCTTGGGTGATTTGGCGGATCCTGCCTCCTGATAGACAGCTGACAGTGATTTTCTTCCCATGCAGCCTCTTATACACACAGCTCAGACTGGTAAGAACATATTTGCAGAGCATTTCCAGCCACAGCACTGCTAACCTTCTCATACTTGCATTGTTTAGTGTTTTACCTTACTGTAAGATAGCCATTACAAGTACTATTCAAATCAGTAGAGCAGTCGGCTCAACTTTTAATTGTATAATCAAGGCAGTCAAACTGAATTTTATTCTTATTAAATGAATGTTGTTACAGTTTAAAGTAGTAAAATTCAAAGCAGACAGCTCAATGTAGCTGCACGGTACTGACTTTAAAGTGAGTTGCATGCCATCTGCTTATTTATGTAGGCATAGTCCAAAGTAGTAAAACACAAAACAGAGTACATATGCATATACACACCATGCAAGCTCTGATTGCTTCAAGGGAAGTTTGACTGTGTGAAGAACAGGTGTCTGTTTGGAACCTTTGAAGTTTTCATTGCAGGTGTGTGAAATATCTGCTTAGGTGGTATTTGAGAGAAGAGGCATTCAAGGGGTACACAATCCTTTACCATTTAATATGTGCAGTAGCACAAAAGATTTAAAATTACTCATTAAAATGTCAGTGATTGAGCTTAAAAGGAATGCCGTGACGCCATGTTTATGCTACAAAACTTATCACCGCAGTGATGTAAGTTTTCAACCTTACCCCACTTAGGTGTTGCAAACATGTCTATATTAATTCATAGAAGGTTCATTTCAGCGAACCTCCGTTCATCCAGCAAAAAACACCAAACGTTCACTTCAGTGAACGTTCACATCAATGAAGGATTTACACAAGGAAAGGAAGAAGTTGGCCAATATAAGGAAATTTGCTCTTTTCCCCACTGTAGTGCGATCTTGGAGTTGGTATATATAGTTAGGAGGTGTGAGAGGCTTCACCCCCCCCCCCATATTGGGGTGGGGGGGCACAACTCCCCCAATGGCTGGGTTTAAAATAATCCGGTGTATGTTACGGGACAATGTTGGCATGTAGTTACTTCCTCCGTAACACATTCAGTGAAGTGAACGTTTGCTGAAGTGAACATTCAATGTTTTTTGTTCTTTGAATGAAGGTTTGCTGAAGTTAACCTTTAGTGAACTAATATAGACCCATTGCAAACACAGCTCAGATTATTACAGAACTCGCCCTGAATTTTAAAAATATGGTTCTTTTTTTCAGTTGATTTACATGTTCTTTGTTTAGCTAATGAAGCCAGCCTCAAAGCAAATATGACCAACTTGCAGAGTACCCAAGTCTTAACTGCCACAGGGGAAGCCTGACAACATGGCAGTGTAAGTGGTGAATAGATGCAGTCAAAACTAGTAGGTTCTTCTTTTCAGGTAGCCCAAGTGGTGATAGGATTAATTAGTTATGAAATGAGAGCTAATACAAATGACATTCATTACCCACTTCTTTCTTATGCAGTCTGGTATGTATGGTACTGGGGCATTAGTGAAGAGGAAGAAGCTCCCTGGCACGTTACTACAATGTGCAGATTATTAGAGCTGATATACTGATACTATAGACGAAGAGGAAGCAGCACCCTGGCATGTTAGTACAGTGTGCGGATTATCAGAGTTGATATACTGATGCTAAGGATAAGGAGGAGGCAGAACCCTGGCAAGTTACTACTGTGTGAGGATTATCAAGTGTAGGAGAAAAGGTTGTCATTGGACTCACAAGCAAGAATAGCAGATGGACAAAGAGAACTGTAGGTATTCATTGTAGGCGTCACTGCTGCAATATAATTCCTTATCTGTAAGAATTAGCTACTGGTCGATGTCCATCGTCCAGGTCGACTTTCAGATATTTTGATTGTTCCCAGTGTGTGGATGGACTCCTGTAGGGTACTATTTCAGATGATGCACGGCTAAGAGGAAAGCAGTCTACACCATCTTCATTTATTTTTTGCTGCTTGTAACTCCATTTGACAGCCCCTTTAAAGGTGACTTCCAGAATGGCAAGTGCATATTCATAGGTTCGTAGGTTCATACTAGGCTATCTGCCCTAAGGCATTTATAAGCCTAGCCAGAGTGTGTTTGGCTTTCGCCACCCATTTTAAATGAATTTTGCTATGCCCTTTTTCGAGGTTAGTATATAGTGCCTCTGTCTAACAGTGACACAGAAGTGATACCCGGGGTAAACCTACTATCTCCCATCCGCTCATCAAGATTCCTCTTGAAGAGAGTCAGTGAGGGACTCTGCCTAACCTGGACTGGGATTTTATTCCAGAGTGAAGGGAGCCTCTGGGTTATGAATCGGTCCCTCCAGCATGTCCTATTTATTTCAGTGCTGAGGTTCAAGTCTCGAGCGTAGCTCGATGGGATTTGGATTTTCTGAGGTGCAGCATGTCCATTAATTCCGATTTGGACATGGCTTTATACGTCAGGCACAGATCGCCTCTGAGCAGGCGGTATGCCACTGAGTAGAGCTGGAGTTTCTTTAACCGGGCAGCATATGGCATCTGTTTGAGCCCTTTGATCCTCTTGGTGAGGTACTTTTGGGGTCTTTCCAGTTGCTGCAGGTGTCTGGTAAGGTACATCCCAAAAGGGGCATTGTACTCAATTATGGGCCTGATGAGGGATGAGTAAAGAGGCACGATGACCTCCCCTGATCTAGATGTGAATCCCTTCATGATTAGGTGGGCTATATAAAATGTTTTTCTAACCACTTTGGCCACGTGGTTGTCAAATGAGAGATTGCTATCAACTTGGGTCCCCAGGGCCCTAATTACTACTTCCGTACTTAATGGATTACCACCTATGTGGTAATTTGTGGGCACTTTGTTTTTGCCAAAGGGGATGACTATACACTTTTTGGCGTTTAGCTTGAGGCCATGGCTGTGGCACCAGTTGTCTGTTTCTATGAGGCCCTTTTGTAGGATGCTTGTTTCGGCTGGAGAGTCGATTATGGCACCCAGTTTGCAGTCATCTGCGAACTTGGTCAGCCACAGTCCTTCCGTGTTAGCCTGTACCTCCGAGAAATATATACCGAACAAGAGAGGTCCCAGGACTGAGCCTTGTGGGACGCCACTTGTAACTGGTTTGGGGTCTGACATGGCTCCAGCAATTCTAACCATGTGGGTTCTGTCCTTGAGCCAGTTTGCAACCCATCTAGTGACATAGGGGTTTATATTTAAGCTGGTGAGCTTATCTATAATGCCCGAGTGGGGTATTGTATCGAAGGCTTTTGCAAGGTCCAGGTAGGCTGTGTGGACCACCTTCCCCTCGTCAATGGCCTTGGTGAATGTTTCAAAGAAATCGACCAGGTTTAAGAGGCAGGATCTGCACTTAACAAAGCCGAACTGGGTAGGATCCAGTGTCTGTAGGTCCCCAATATCTTTATTTATGAGGTCCATGATGATCCTTTCCATAGCTTTGCAGACCAAGCTAGTCAAGCTTATGGGGCGATAGTTTCCAGGATCCGTTGAGGCACCACCTTTGTGGAGAGGGACCACTGTTGCTGTACGCCACTCTTTGGGTACATATCCTGTAGTAAGGCTGAGATTGAACAGTAGTTTTATGTTTGGGTTTAGTTCTTCTTGGAGTTCATGTAGTACGCAGCCCGGGACACCGTCTGGTCCCATTGATGCTGTGTTTTTTGCTTTGGAGAGGGCGGCTCTTACCTGAGCATCTGAGATTTCAGGGGGGCAGCACTCTGCTGGGATAGATATTTGCCCTTTTGGTGGGGAAGGCGGGGAGAAGTTTGCACTGAACCTGTCAGCCAGGATGTTGGCAATGTCTGTGTGTTCGGTGTATTTTTTGTCATTTTGGACTAATTCTGAGCATATCTGGGAATTCCCACCCAGGTTCCTAACATAACTAAAGAAAGCCTTGTGATTATCCTTAGTGTCCTGTGCAATTTTTCTCTCAAAGCTGGCCTTAGACGATTTTATAAGTGCCCGTAGTTTTTTGCTAATACTGATCAGAGATGCCTTCCCTTTTTGGGATTTTGCTCTATCATGTAGTAGCTTCCTCCTTCTATTGTATAGTTTGTTTATGGCTGGGGTCCACCAGACAGGACGCCTAACTTTGGAGGATTGGGTCTTGGTTTTATTTGGGATTGTATGATCTATGCATTCCTGAAGGTGTTCATAGAATGCGTTTATAAAGGATTCTGCGGTCTGGACCGTATTTTCCACAGGCCCGGGGGCTTTGAAGGATTCCACCTCGGTTTTGAGGAGTGTGAAATTTGCTTTAGAGAAGTTTTTCACTGTGGTTTTCTGGGCAGGGGCTGGGGTCGGGATGTGAATATCTAGTGAGATTAGTTTATGGTCTGATCTTACCAGTGAGGGATACACTTCTGGTCTGGAGCATAGAGTCCCCATGTTGGTGATGATCAGGTCCAGTATGTTTTCCCCTCTTGTGGGAGTGGCAACAAGTTGTTCCATAGCATTTGAGTTTATAAATTCTAGGAACCTTTGGGCTAGGGTTTTGGAGCTAGAGTAATGCTCCCAGTCTATGTTAGGGTAGTTGAAGTCGCCCAATATAATGGTGTTTGGAGAGACCTTCATTTTTTCCAGTGTTCTCAGGAAGGCCGAGTGGGGTTCCTGGGTTTGGGAGGGTGGTCTGTAGCAGGCTATAAACTGGAAGGCAGTTTTACCCACTGTTAGTTGCACATGGATAGTCTCTGATGCTTCGTGCTGTACCACCAACTTGGAGGTGTGGGTATCTTTGACGAATATTGATACTCCCCCTCCTTTTGTGGTTCGGTCCAAGTTTTGGCGCCGAAAAACATGGTATGAGGTATAACCTGGTAGTGCTCGGGTGCTCTCGGGAGCCTTGAACCAGGTTTCTGTTACTGCACAGATATCAATGTTCTCCATGCTAAGGAGAGTTTCGAGTGCGTGCATCTTGAGGTTTAGACTTCTGGCGTTGAGTAGCATTACTCTTAGTTTCTTATCCCTTGTGATACCTATGGAGGTGGGTTTGTCTTTTGAGCCTTGCCTAAAAAAGGCACTATGGGGGTGGCAAGAGCCTTTGCCAATATCCGAAAGCCCAGGGGTGACAGGTGCAAGCCATCCCTAGCGAAGCATCGTGGCTTGTCGAGCATGTCATCCCAGGCAGACAGGCATTGGATCCCCTTTGAATGACACCAATACTTAAGCCAATTGTTGAAATTGATCATCTTGTCTTCATGTTGTGGCATCATTCTTGGTGAGGGTAAGATGCTACTCAAGGTCAGGGTCATACCGGCCTGGGCTACATGCTCAGAGAGCTCCTCTATGTCTCTTTTCATGTAGTCCAGGGAGGTACGTCTCAGGTCATTCACACCAGCGTGGACAATGACTGAGTCATATTTATACTTGCCTTGGAGTGACCTGAGTGCTTGTGTTATGTTGCGGATCCTAGCGCCCGACAGGCAGCTCACCGTGACCTTCTCCTTGCTCAGCCTGGTGAGCGGGACGTCAGTGTGCCTGACGATAGAGTCACCTATTACAAGTGTATCAGGTGTGTTGTTTAGCCTTAAGGGCTCTGACTGTTTGGCACACTGGCTTTGTGAGCTATGTGTTGCATGTGTTTTGTTTTGGGGTAGCGGTTGTTTGGGTGTCTGCTTTGGAGGTCTCTGCTGCTTAGGCAGGTTTTTATTTAGAGCCTCCGAGTATGTTTTTGTGTGTTTATGTGTTTGGTTTGCTGTCGTGGTAGGTCTATGTGAGACTGGAATTGTAGTGAGTGTGGTTTCCTTCTCCTCCTGACTGGTTATGCCAGTACTGAGTTGAGGGAGCTTAGCCTCCAGTTTGGCTATATGGTTGCATCTCTCACATGTGTTGGAATTTGTTGGGAGGAGGAGAGGGTTGTCTGTGTACATGAGGCAGTTGTAACATTGCCTCAAGATTCCCAGATTCACCAGCTGGACCGGAGAGGAGATTGACAATTGACCTTTGGACATGCTAGAATAGTATTGGGAATTCCTTTATAATTGAAAAAAGGGCCAATGGGGAACAAAGTACTCAAGGGGTGTTTTTGAGGGTGTAGTGCTTTTAATTTTTTAGTGCTGACTTATATAATTGCTTTAGTGAGCAAGTGCCAGGCTTTAGAGTGGGAATAGGGTGTTTATTATGAGAACTAGATCAGTTCTAAAGGAAAAAGTGAAGAGCCGACTTTGTGGAGCCGAGAATGGTTTAAACCCAATTAAGCGGCGCTGCGCTATGAGCAAAGCCGCACTAAAGCGGGTTTCATACAGGGGGACTTGAAAGAGCTAGAAATTGGCCCAAAACGGCCAATAGACTACCAGATTCTTGTGCTGGGAACACTCCTCCAGGGATAGATAGGCTGCTCCAAGCTCCCCACTGCAACTGGTGAACAAAGAAGCCTCCCTTTATCCAAGAAAGGAAATGGGCAACACAGGAACTTTCCAAAAGTCCAGAATACAGCAAAGCCTGTATGTGGACTACTAGGTCAGGAAAGACGGGAAACAAGGATCATTTTTTTTTTTTTTTCGCAACTAACAGCAGGAAAATGCAATAAATATGTAACACAGGCTAGCGCACTTGAGTGTGTAGCCTCAACAGGTAAAAGCAACAAACAGGACAAACTTTAAAAGTGCAGGTGCAAAAACAACTTTAAGCAGTTTAAAACAGTTCAAGAAGCAGAAATACTTGCAGTTTAGCTAGATCAGACAGTCGCCCAGGTAGTGGCAGGAAAACAAACACTTTTATCAGGTTAGCAGTCGCTCTTTTAGCCTCTCTGCTGCTAGCACCACTCTGCAGGACCACAAGGAGCTTGGCTGAATAGTAACAAGCGCAAAAACCGCGCCAAAGTGGGTTTTATACAGGGGGACTTGAAAGAGCGAGAAATTGGCCCAAAACGGCCAATAGACTACCAGATTCTTGTGCTGGGAACACTCCTCCAGGGATAGATAGGATGCTCCAAGCTCCCCACTGCCACTGGTGAACAAAGAAGCCTCCCTTTATCCAAGAAAGGAAATGGGCAACACAGGAACTTTCCAAAAGTCCAGAATACAGCAAAGCCTGTATGTGGACTACTAGGTCAGGAAAGACGGGAAACAAGGATCATTTTTTTTTTTTTTTCGCAACTAACAGCAGGAAAATGCAATAAATATGTAACACAGGCTAGCGCACTTGAGTGTGTAGCCTCAACAGGTAAAAGCAACAAACAGGACAAACTTTAAAAGTGCAGGTGCAAAAACAACTTTAAACAGTTTAAAACAGTTCAAGAAGCAGAAATACTTGCAGTTTAGCTAGATAAGACAGTCGCCCAGGTAGTGGCAGGAAAACAAACACTTTTATCAGGTTAGCAGTCGCTCTTTGAGCCTCTCTGCTGCTAGCACCACTCTGCAGGACCACAAGGAACTTGGCTAAGTAGTAACAAGCGTAAAAAAATCCGCCAAAGTGGTTTTATAAAGGGGGACTTGAAAGAGCTAGAAATTGGCCCAAAACGGCCAATAGACTACCAGATTCTTGTGCTGGGAACACTCCTCCAGGGATAGATAGGATGCTCCAAGCTCCCCACTGCCACTGGTGAACAAAGAAGCCTCCCTTTATCCAAGAAAGGAAATGGGCAACACAGGAACTTTCCAAAAGTCCAGAATACAGCAAAGCCTGTATTTGGACTACTCTAGGTCAGGAAAGATGGGAAACAAGGATTTTTTTTTTCTTTTTTGCAACAAACAGAGAACTTGTTTTCTATTTGCTATTCTTACTAACGTTAAAACACTTTGTTCAGTAATTGTAAATATTTAAATTTTGACTTTGTAGATTGCTATTTTCCCAAGGTCCATGACACTGTCAAAAAAGAATTGTTTAACAAGTATGTTCCTTTAATAGATGAAATCCACCAAAAGACTATTATAGTGTCCCTTTTGTTTGTAGAAGAGCCAGGAGGTCATCGTCTGTGAGCAACTGTGTTGTTTTCACTGAAAAGGTGCTCCACCAGAAGGCATGGAATGTAAAGGTCTTCTTTGACTACAAGACTTGACTGGCATTATCTAAAAGGAGGCTTGCCACTTTAGTAGGGGTGAGGACCCTCTAGGAAAGAGAAAAGGTTCAGAAAAATAGAAAAGCCCCATAAAAAATTAAGAAACACTTATGCAGAGAGTGAGAGGCCTTAATGAGTTCAATACCACCAATACTTGAGGATGTAGCATATGGAGAGAACTGGCTTCTCCATTACTGATCATGTCCCCTGTACCTGCTGTGTCTCCACATTTCTGGATCCTTTTGGAAGCACACAGTAAGAGCTTAAATCACATAACTAACCTGACCTCAAATGAAGTGATCAAGATCTTCAAGCCAGACATCAGTTTCCAGGCACCATTAATGGTGGTTTATCTTTCACAGATTCATATAGCACCATCAGATGGATTATCTGCCAGGATATCTCTACTATCCTGGTCTAATGCAGGAGGGTTCAGAAGCCTTACCTAGCTTTACTGACCCACCGTCTTGAAGAAAGGATGAATGTCTACTATTTTTATATGAGGACAGATGTCCAAGGGCTGAATATCTTCCACCTTTGATTATTTCATGTTTGTCAAGGAGTATGTAGCCACCTGACATAGTTTTTGCCCACATGTAGCTCATCCTTCAGTGCCATGGACTAGTCCTCCACTGCAAATGACTTGCAGTCATTATAAGGTGGACTTGAAGTTTAGGAGCTGTCATGCTTTATATATATATATATATATATATATATATATATATATATGTGTGTGTGTGTGTGTGTGTGTGTATATATATATATATATATATATATATATATATATATATATATATATATAAATATATATATATATATAAATATATATATATATATATATATGTGTGTATATACATATATATATATGTGTGTGTGTCTGTGTGTGTGTGTGTGTGTGTGTGTGTGTGTGTATATATATATATATATATATATATATATATACTGTGCAAAAACGCTAGGTGCACGGAATGTACTGAAAGTGCACGGAATCCGTGATATACACCCAAAAGAAGAACAATCCAGCACTTTCCCAACAGATATTATCACAAATAAATCTAAACAGCCATTGTGGAAGAAGTTTATTCAGGCAAGGCCTGCTCAAACACAGTTTTCAAACAAGGCCGGTTTCGCTTACAGCGTCATCAGTGTGCAATCTCTTCAAGCCAAAGTCCGGATTTAAATAACCAAAGTGCAGTCTTCCAATGTGCTTATTTAAAGTGACATGCACCCATATACACAGTGTGAACATTCAAATACAAACTTTAAACTCTAAATGACTAACCTATAGATAGTTAAACATTAACATATTTACCTGGAAAAACAAAATATTACTATCTAACTTAAAAATTCCAACCAAAAAATCCCCCTCCATAATCAATAAGGATAGAAATGGCAAAAAAAGCATGTATATATAGTGCTCAACAACATATATTATATATGCACATATATATGTATATATACA
>NC_056732.1:87711764-87716764 GCF_019279795.1 Protopterus annectens | reverse complement strand
CTCTGGCCTTCAGCTGGAAAAACCTATCAGTCTATGCCTTTCCCCCTCTGCCTCTGCTCCCAAAAGTACTACTAAAAATCAAACAGGACAAACCAAGGATGATTTTGATTGCTCCAGACTGGCCGTGCCAACACTGGTACCCCCTCCTGCGCAGTGTGTCACGGTTATCTCCATGTCACCTGCCTCAGACTCCTTCCCTGCTGTCTCAGCAGGAGAACCAGATTCTGCACCCTCAGCTTCTAACACTGAACCTTGCAGCCTGGCTAATTACTTAATCTCTCCTTTACCATCCCTCAGCAAACCTGTGATGGATATCATTTTATAGGCAAGGAGGCCTAGTACTAGAAAATCTTATGCTGAAAAATGGAAAAGATTTTGTGCCTGGAACCAATGTCAAGGGATGAGCACAGCAGCGCCCAATTTACCTCATATTTTACAATACTTAACTGAGATGCTTCCCAAGGGCCTGTCTTTTTCCTCCATTAAAATCCATGCCTCAGCCATTTCAGCTCATTATAACACAGAACCTCCTCTCTTCTCTCATCCACTGCTCAAGCAGTTCCTCAGAGGGGCCAAAAATTTGAGACCACCCAGGAGAGCTCCAACCCAGCCTGGGACCTTAACTTTGTCTTGGAGAAACTCACTCTACCTCCTTTCGAGCCACCTGCTACTGCAGACTTAAAATTTCTTTCTGTGAAAACAGCTTTCCTTTTAACAATCACTTCAGCTAGAAGGGTATCTGAATTACAGGCCCTTATGGAGGTGGAGCTTTTCATCATCTTTCATGTGGACAGGGTGTCGTTCAGAACCAATCCATCCTTCATGCCCAAGGTGGTATCCAGTTTGGCTCTTAATCAGTCCATTCATTTGCCAACCTTCTTTCCCAATCCACAGAATAAAGGGGAACGGATACTGCATTCCTTAGATGTGCACAGACAATTTAGATTCTACTTGGACAGGACTAAACCTCAAAGGAAATCTGAACAACTGCTGGTGGCATTTGCTGCAGGGGCAGAGGGGGAAGGCTATTTCAAAGCAAACCATTTCTAAATGGATAAGCCATTGCATTCATTTCTGCTATAAGCACCATGGAAGATTTATCCCCCAAGGGATCAGATCTTACTCCACCAGGGCTGCATCTACCTCTATAGCCTTTCTCAGAGGCGTCCCTACCACGGACATCCTAGAAGCTGCTACCTGGAGTTCTGTACATACTTTCACCAAGCATTATCATTTGCCAATTTTCTCTAAATCCAGAGCTGGCCTTGCCACTGCAGTCTTGCAGGGGCCTTATAGCCGGCCCTAATGCTATCTAAATTCCTCCTCCCAACCATAGCTTTGGGAATCTACCCAAATGTAATGACTGCAACAGTGAAACACGAAGAACATAATACAGTTGTGTACACTTACCATAAATGTAGATGTTCGAGTGTATTCACTGTTGCAGTCCTGGTTACCCTCCCTCCAGCCCCCTAACTTCTTTTGGCTATACCTCTACTTTCCTTTACTATGCTTAAAAGCCTTTTTGGTGTATTTGCTTTTTTGTTGGAGGTATATCTTTGTACTTTTATATTTAATTGCTTCCCATTAGAAAGGCACCTGACATCTGGGACAAGAAAAACTGATGTAATGGCGTTCGCTGCATGTTTTATACCCCTGACAACCTGACGTCATGGAAGAAGGGCCAGCAACCGACGCAGGACCCAAGACTTTGTTAATCAGGCCGACTGAGGGCTACCTGCAAGCAGATAACCCAAATGTAATGACTGCAACAGTGAATACACTCGAGCATCTACATTTATGGTAAGTGTACACAACTGTACTGTATTCTGTCAGCTTTCTAAGTTTGTCAGAGCAATGTTTAAAAATTGTCTGGGCCTTTGTTCCCCATTATTTATGGCTGTGTCCAGAATTCTTGCTCTGAGAGGTTGAGAGCTGTGGTCATCATCTAAATTTGTGCCTGGTGATGATTACTTCTAGTATGGCAATATACGTGCACATTTCAGATAATGTGTGTGTGTGTGTGTGTGTGTGTGTGTGTGTGTGTGTGTGTGTGTGTGTGTGTGTGTGTTTCATGTGGGTCCTGTTATGTTAGGTAGTATTGCTAGGCAGTAGTAGGGACAATGTGAGTGTTATGTCTAATGCAGAACTAGTGAAGCGTTATCATAGTTAGGTATTATAGGTGAGCGATCTCTTGGTGCTTTAAATAGACATAATATCTAATGTCAAGTTCTGTACTTGGTATCTGAAAAAAATCTCTCACTTTACTCTGACTTGTAGATTTGGATATTTTGTCGGTTAAGAGGATGACTTGTCTCTTTTATTTGATAAGCAAAACTTTTGACTTTAAAAAAATATACCTACTTGTATGTATGTGTTTGAGTTTGTGTGTGTGTGTAATATACACATACTTTTTAATATTAACCTGTTATATCTGTTCTTCTGATAGCTGTTAAATAAAATATGATGTTTTCATTATAAGGGAGTCTTTCCAACATACCATAAAACAAACATCCCTAACATTATGTAGATTTTCCATTGATTGCTGCTTCCGTTTGTCTTTGTGGATCAAGTAAATTAATACTTTTCATTGAGTAGTGAATTAAATGCTTTGCAGGCAGCTGTAGTATGCCAACTCCAACATGAAGGCTACATTCCCATTTGTCTGTTTTTTTCAGTACCTCATTGTGTTGCTGGTATTTATGTGTTATTTTAAGACCCTGGATTCCTGCTGATGAAAGCATTTTGTCATCCTATGGCTTGTAGCTTCACTGCCTTTTAATCCATCACCATCAGCATTGCTTTTGGAAATAGGAGGACAGGAGTGGTAAGCGGGTTCATGGTTTGAAAATGACAGAAGATGTGCGTTTTTAAATAAAAACAAAGAATAAAACGTTTACAGATTATACCTGGTAGCCTTTCTCATGAAAGCTTGTTATCATTGCACAATGGCCACTTAGCACAGTGCTGTTAACAACTCAGCTGTAATGTGATTAGCAGGCTTTTATTCATGGCTCTGCTTGTGTTCTTATTTGAGATTGCAGCATTTAGTTATGTGATGGCGACTTCACAAGCAGTAGTTGCAGCTTCAGCGTGTCGAATAAGCACATCATGAAGATTAACTTTTAAAAGATGTTTTGGATCATCAGGCATGCTTGCAAGGGCCAGAGTTAGAAATAAGAAAATTAAATGTTCACTTAGTCACTTGCCACCCACCAAGATGAAGATAGCTTGTTATAGTTCCTTAAAATGTGTGCATAAGCACTCTAAATAGTTTTCCACGGGTGGGGTGCCAGGGAATGGGTTCATATACAACGAAAGTATGTTTCGGGGGGGGGGGGGGGTAAAATAGTGCTGCTGAAACTGGATTTCTGTTTTAGTTCTTTTGCTTCAAAATTTTTCCGGCAGCAAACTGACCAAGTAGAACCGTATCCAATGTCTTTTATGAAGAATCTCAACTTATTGTATATAAAATGTTGTGTATGATACTTTCATCTAAAGAGAAAAAAAGGCTTGCTGTGAACAGCTCAGCTGCATTCTTTGACTTGACCCCCACTCCCTTTTGTGTACTTTTTAACTACTGTTTCTTCTTTCTCCACTAACTTTTAAGTAATAATCCAGACATGTTTCCTTTTGATGCAAGCATTTAAACATACATGTTAAAATGTATAGGTAATTTTCATTCATGGTGATGTGTCTGCTTTATTATGGAAGCCATTCTTAGAGAAGTCCATCCTTTAATTAATCTGCTATCAGTGGGAGGTTTGTTGCATGATGTATAGGGTTTGACCCTGACTGTTCCTCAGATGAACCAGATTGGACTGGTAGTCCAGGTACTGGAGGTTTTGACGAGAGAGAGAGAGAGAGAGATATGGGTGTTAGAACCACTGACTGCTTATTTGCTAATGGGGGGGTTTTGGCAGATTCTTGTCTGTGGATCATGTGCAGGTGTACAGTTCATAAAGTAGGGACTCCTAGTGAGTGTGTGTTTACCGAGGAGTATGCGTCACTTTAGCTGGCTATCACAGATTTGAGAAGGTGTCCACCTACACGCTATCTGTGTAGTAAGCTGTGCACTGTGCTGTGTGACCAGTTGGGAGGGGGGGGGGGGGCGGTTAGGTCCAGTTTCTCTACTAACTGTCTAAAATTTCTCTAAATATTAAATGATTGTCATATAACCGGTATCGATTCTTAATCAATGTTTTTATATTATGTCTCATTTGTTATAATTATTTAAACTGCAGATGTTTTTGTTTTATTTTTGAAGATTGTAAAATTCTTCTTCTTAAAATGTTTTCTAGTAATTTGGAGCTTTTCTCCCTGGGTCTCTGTACAATGGCTTCTAGCCAGTCGGTCTTTCCCTGTAATCAAATGTCAATAAACAAATAATGCTGGATCCCCATTCCTTCTCCTAGGAATGTTGTGGGTCAAGAAATTAAAGGTCTAGTAGTATTTTATTTATTTTTTATTTTATTTTACATTTGTTTACCGGGAGAGCCCGAATGGGAGTTTCCATTATCAGCAGAGGCCCGAGGTGAAAAGCTCCATGTCATGACAGAACATAATAACATAGTAACAACATTCATAGAATGAATACTTTTTATACAATGATAAAAGAAATTGACAGTGGTCCTGTAGTGTAAAGTACATAAACAGCAGAAATAATCAGGTGAGGTTAGCAAAAAATCATAGTATATTATTATAATAATAATAATAATAATAATAATAATAATAATAATAATAATAATACAGATGAGCAATATAGGAAAGTCTGATTATTTGGTTCTTACTGTGATTCATGATTTGATTGGTATATGGAAGCTTAGTGAACTTATCTATGTAGTATAATATACAGTAGAGTCTCCATTAACTGGGACTCAGGCAACCAGCACTCCCAAGAAACCGGCAGTTTTGATTGGCTCATATGCCGGTATACGAGCCAATCAAAAATCGCAAAGCAGCCTGTTCTGCATCGAGCAGAAGAGGCTCTCTTTGCAATT